>NC_063063.1:34565473-34872973 GCF_018812025.1 Megalobrama amblycephala
TCCATAGCAAGTTTTAACATTTAAAAAAAAAATTACAAAAAAATTTGGAATATGATGCACAGATAAATTATGCAGAATAAGACCAAAATGTGTAGTGAATTTCAATGTCATAATTATTTTACATTTTTCTTGGTAGCCGAAAAAGCTTTTACTTACAAAACGACTCCAGCATGTCTAGAGTTTGGACGCTGTGTTGCATCTCTAACGTTTTAGTACGCTTTAGTGCTGTTTTTAAGGAGAGTTCATGGCCTCATGCACATTCATGGAGAGGAATTTTACACATGGCCAGACAAGGAGAAAGATGTTAATGTTCACAGTTAAAGGTCAACATAATGAATTAGGGCTATTCCTCTGCCGCCTCCTGTTTCTCTGGCTGTTGGCATTTTGTTAACTTGAATGTCAGCACCATTATACACCTCAGTCTTTCACATTTTTGCTTTCTGTAGGCAGTATTTCAATCCCGTGACCCCACATGGTCCCATAAAATCTCACATAGTTTGTTCTGGTCTATGTTAATGAGTGGTAGCCATTTGTACTGCAGCAACTCCTTTTATATTTTTTGCAGACATGAGAATTTAAGATTAAAAGAGAAAACATGGAGCGGTTGTACTGGCTTTTTGACTTTAGTGAGGGCAGACAGCATATTATATAGTAGTCGACATTTGAAGTGGATCAAAAAAGTTCATAAAAGTTGTTCTAAGAAGAAGGTTTTAGGACAACTTTGATGAAAGGTTTTGATCCACTTCTAATGTTGACTACTGTATATGCAGCCAGGGCTTGACTTTAAATTTTTTAAACTTTCAATTTTTTGCTTATCAGCCACTGTGGATAGTGGATTTCCAAAGTTTTTTGACATCAATACCATTGGAAAAACTGTCATATAGATATTTTTAATATTATCTCATAATTTGGCAGCAGGTATATTAGGCTGCTGTCACTTTAAAACATGACGCAAGGATCCATTATACTGTTACACATGCGTTGCCTTTCTCAACTGTTTACGTTCACTTAAAACAACTGACTGTATTTACATAAATACTCGCTTGACCGGCATTTTGAAATGATTTTGTGTGTATTTGACTGTTTAAGCGCAATAAGCAGCGAAAAAGAACTCAATTTAGTACTGAGAAGCAGCTTTATGTGTGCACACTTTGGGTGTGAGCTCAAAATCTGCGGTAATGAGCAAAATTGGCAATTTTCCCAATTTAGCGTGCAATCTCACGCTGAAATTCAAGCCCTGTAACACCAACAATATTCATCTGGAGGCGGGTTTGTGTGTCAACTCACTGTCGGAGAGTTTAGAGAAAGAGAGAAATCACAGCTGGTATCGTGTTTTTGCAAAAAAATGAGTATTGGAAGCGTTTCAGATATTTCAGTATCAATACGTATCAAATAAAATCTATATTTTTGGCAACCCTACAATGCACTTATTATTTCAGATCCCTTTTTAAAAGACTACAATTGAAAAATCTATATAAATTTAAACCCACCAAAGTGTCTAGTTGGTGTGACTGCATTACACGCCACTGCTGAAATCCACCCGCATTTGGCGGGTTGGCGGGTGTTAATGTCAAGCCCTGTTTGCAGCATATATACATCATTGCATTTGTATTGACTAAGGTCTGTTGGACTTAAGTTTGGTAACATACATAATCTTGACACCCTGATTACTGGTTAATGTAATGCTGACTTACAATAAACAGGGCTTTGCATTTGTGATAAATTTTCAACATTGAGTCTCATGCATGAAACAAGCAGAAAGAAAGTCTGTAAAAGTAGGTTGGTAATGAATACTGCAGGTCTATTTCAGTGCAGATGATGAATGCATTACATGGTGCACAGTTTTTAATGACTTCAAGAGGTGAGTCACAAAGGCAGTTTGCGTAATGTGTGTAGATGTGTGTACATGTGTGTTACAGTGGGTAAGTGGAGCTACAAAGCATCATGTTACGTATTCAGATTAACACCTTGCCACACAAGAGATCATGAATGCATGCACTCATGCACTAACATGCATATGTGCGCATACACATGTATTCACACACTCTATATTTTCACTAGTAATTGATCAGTGTGTTGGCTAGGCCAATTAATCAACCAATTTGACCATTTTGAGATTATCAGCACTGGCCAGAAACCATTTTGGCCAGGAACCGTTATTAAAATGCATTAAATATTGGCCATCAGCCATCCAAAACCATATCCATCAACCACTTTTTTGACCAAGCAAGCCATGTTAGAATCAGCAGAATAGAATTGGACATAACCAATCCATTATTGCTTTTGTTATTTGGTCCACAGAGGAGATCCAGATAAATGTGATATTTGGGGAAACACTCCCCTTCACCTGGCAGCGGCTAACGGCCATCTGAACTGTCTGTCCTTTCTGGTGTCATTTGGCGCCAACGTGTGGTGCTTGGACAATGACTACCACACTCCACTGGACATGGCGGCCTCTAGGAGCCACATGGACTGTGTGCGATATCTGGACTCTATCGCCGCCAAACAGATCACCATCAACCCCAAGCTGGTGAGCAAACTAAAGGACCGTGCCTTCCGTCATGCAGAGAAACGCATTAAGCACTGTGAAAAGCTTCAGCGCAAGCATCACGAACGCATGGAGAAGCGTTTCATGAGAGAGAATGCTGCAATGGACATGTCGGATACAATGAGTTACAGCAGTTTCAGCAGTACCTTAAGCCAAAGGATCCCTCAGTTCAACACCTTTGACTCCAACATGACATACTCACAGGTACTGTGTCTGAACACATGGGTACAAAAGGGCATTGAATCGGTAACACTCAACATTAAACCTTTGCTTAATGGAGTCAACCATTAGGTCAGCATGGAGAAGCAAGTTATAAATTCTGTTCCTAGTGAGCTGGCTACCTAGATGGCATTTTAAGGTGTCATAGGCACACTCCCATTGCAAAACCTGTTCTAAAGGGTAGGCACTATAAAGAATCAGTCAAGTCGCCTATGTGGTTCATTCATTTATCTAATATTCTGGGTGAATTCACTATGCTTTCAGCCAGCAACAAGAGCAGAAGTGTCCAATACTACTTCCGAAGGGCCACTTTGCTGCAGAGTTTAGCTCCAGTCTTAATTAAACACACCTAAATCAGCTAATCAAAGTCTTCGAGATCACTAGAAAAGTCCAGGCAAGTGTGTTTGGGCAACATTAGCCCTACATGAGCAGTATTGGACATGATTGGATATGATACCAATAAGATTGTAGCCTGTCTCCATTTCTGATTTATCCCAAAGGTGTTCAATGGGGTTCAGGGTGGTTTTCTTTATTGGCTAATTCACTAACAATAGTCATTCAATGGGGTACTAGAGACCTAGAGATGTCTGTGAGGCAATGCTGACAAGTTTGTATACATTATGAAGTAAGACAAAGAAAGTTACCATGATTTCTCTTTGCAGGCAACGCTTCAGTCCACAACTAGAGGCCGGACCAAGATTCAGCGGCGTCTAGAGAAGAAGAAGCAAGGTGATGGAACGTTCAAGATTTCTGAAGATGGGCGAAGGAGTGTCCGCTCACTCTCTGGTCTTCAGCTGGGTAATGATGTAATGTTCATGAAGCAGGGTACATACGTCAACCCACGCCAGCAGTCCAGCCCTCGACTCAACATCCGTAACATGTTCTCTGGTAAACAGGACATAAGGGAAGATGAAGATGATGATGAGGTAGACACTGTTTCCCGGGCACTCAGTGATCCGGGTCTATATGATGCTGCATACTCCGAAATAAGTACAGATTCTGGTCGGGATTCTTTGTTCAACCGCCCAGGACTCGGTACCATGGTATTCCGTCGGAATTATGTGACTGATGGGCTGTTACGAATGGGACGGAATGAGGGTAGCGTGGTGGGGAGTGAACCAGTGGGACGAGTCCCGAACGTCCGATTACGAGGGAGACTGCCACTACGGACACCCAGTCTCGATGAAGTCAGCATAGGCAGCTCATTGAGCCTCCAAGAGAGGAATTTGCAGGTACAAACAAAATTCAGCAGATACTATATGGATGCCACTTGTTCTGCCACCTGAGCTAGACTCTTGACTGTTTTGTACCTGCTCTACATCAGGGATGGGCAACTCCTGTCCTAGAGGTCCACTATCCTGCAGTGTTTAGCCTCACCCCCAATCTAATCAATATCTTGTGTTTGAGTAGAGATAGAGTTAAGCTCTGCAGGACAGTGGCTCTTCAGACCCGGAGTTGACCATCCAAAATATGAACACCCAAAAATTATGCTCATATGTGCATGCAATTTCAGTACCAAGGGTATTAATAGAGTGTTGGTTACAGCTTCCACTCTTCTTCGAAGCTTTTCTTTTCTTTTCTGTTGGAACATGACTGCAGGGATGTGCTCCCAATCACACACGGTCTGGCAACTAACTCACAGTCTGCATTTCCAATTCATCCCAAATGTGTTCACTGGGGTTCAGGGCAGGGGGTGTGTGAAGCCCATTCAAATTCTTCCACACCAGAAAATCATTTCTTTATTGACTTTTGTGCACATGGACATCATGCTGGAACAGAAAAAGGCCCTATTTTAGTACAAATGGTTTTGCTTCGGTACCAAGTTGGTACTGAAATTTTAAAAATGAGACGATACAAGCATTTCCCCCTTGCATTTTGAGCGCCGTTGAGCGGATTCGTAAACACCTCTGATTGGCCATTGTGTTCACGTACTCAACAGATATGTTTGTGATTGGCAACAATGATCAACCCTTCAAAAACAGGGGCAGTCGTGGCCTAATGGATAGAGAGTCGGACTTGTAACCCAAAGGTCATGGGTTCGAGTCTCAGGTCCAGCAGGGATTGTCGGTGAGGGGAGTGAATATCCAGCACTCTCCCCACCCTCAATACCATGACTGAGGTGAGACCCTTGAGCAAGGCACCGTACCCCCAACTACTCCCTGGGCGCCGCAGCAATGGCTGCCCACTGCTCCGGGTGTGTGTTCACAGTGTGTGTTCACTGCTGTGTGCACTTGGATGGGTTCAATGCAGAGCACAAATTCCGAGTATGGGTCACCATACTTGGCCACGTGTCACTTCACTTCAAAAACAGCCGTTGCCGTTGTTCGTGTCTCAGCGGATCCGTCTATCAGCGGATATAGTAGGGATCTTTCAAATGTGTGTATCTGTTTAAGCGCTTGGTGAAGAGCATCAAAGATGTCTATTTACAACATGTTTTTGAAGGGTTGATCATTGTAGCCAATCACAGACATATCTGTTGAGCGAATGAACACAATGGCCAATATTGCTACCCTAACCTCTGCTAATATTTTATTTTGATGCTCCCCAACAGACACTGTATTGACTGTTACTTTGCAAGTACATCAACTTATTCTACTAACCCTACCCCTAACAGTCTACTAATACTCTAATGTAAGTTAGTTGACATGCAGGTGCAACATTACTTATAGTCAACACAGAATGTCTAAAGGGGACCATGAAAATAAAGTGTAAGCGATAATTATAATGATAGTTTTCATGTTGGCGGTGTCCTGTAGGATTTGCCTTGGGAGGAAGGAGACCTAGGTTTGGAGGAGGAGGATGACGAGATACACCCATCGTCGGCTCCTTTGGAAGTATTCCTGGCATCTCAAGGACTGAGCGACTTCCTATCCATCTTCAGTCGAGAGCAGATGGACCTGGAGGCGTTGCTGTTGTGCTCTGAGCAGGACCTCATCAGCATCCACATCCCACTCGGACCCCGCAAAAAACTCCTGGATGCGTGCAGCAGACGCAACAATGCTATCGACGGAGCTGACGGCATGCAGGACACTATGCTTTAAAGGAGAGTGTGTGTCTGTTATTGACTCTGTTCCAAAACCTAATGTACTCACTAGCTGCCTGCATAAGTGGATGCTTTTTTAAAGCAGCAACCTTGCTGAATTGAATCCTCATAGGCAGCAACTTAACACGGTACAAAAATAGCGCTTCTCACGCAAAGTGCATGGGAGACTTGACTCCCATTTGATACACAAGTATGGAGTAAATCAGTTTCATTTAGAGTATTTTTATCTGTACTTTATAACCAGCATTTCTCTCTTCTTGTCCACTGAGCTTGATGCATTCTCGGATTTCTTTCTCTGTGAGGCATAAATGTGATTCTGTCTAAGAATTTGGCCAAAACACTGTATTTTAGGAGGCAATATAATAACGCTAAGATAAGTAAACTGCCTACTTTTTAGAACCACTTCTCCTCAGGAGCTAGTGTGTCAATAATGCCTCAATTGACCCTGTTTACTAAATGTGCATCCCCGATCTTGAAGTGCATTCACATTATGATGTTCATTTTATTACAAAAAAAAAATGTCTTTGGCTTTATATTTTTAAGCAAAAATACAGTAACTTTTTGTTTTACGGATGTTTTTCTCCTGACATCTGTACAGGCTATTGAATAATATTATTATAGCCAAAATTTGCTTATGAATGGTTTTAGTAAACTCGTTCTGACTACATTCTGTCTACAGTGCTCTCTCTAAAACCTGTTTAGTCAATAGCAGATTGATGAAATCAATTTCCACACTCTTCAAATTACAAATCCAGTTTCACTTTGAAATGCATGACATTGCGGAAGTAAAATGGGTTGCACAATGCAATTCACATATTTGAAATGCTTCTTATACCTGCATTTGAATCGGAGCCATTGTGTGTGTAAGATTGAGTGAAACTACTGCCTCCCTGTGGTTGGGATGAAAACTACAGGTCTTCTATGGTCTCACATGACTGTCTATCCAGCACTGCTTCCTGCTCACAAAGAGGTTGGAGAATGAAGTAAACATGCGTTTTCGAATGCCCTTTGTTGTTTTTTGGTATAATTTGCATAAACTCTTACCAGCTTGAGGTTCATCAAAGGCACTGTGGTTCTTGATTCACTCTGTGAATTTACTTACATATTGATACTGTTTTGCATTTTGAACAATTTTCAACTCTATAATTTCAGACCAGGGATTGAGGCCTTGCCACATGACAACCCATCTTAAATATGACAATTTTAACATAGATTTGCTAGTGATCGTGCAAAAAAAAAAAAAAAAATCTATATATCAGAGCTTTAGTTTCCTACATTTTCCCAGATTATGTTAAAGTATGGTTTATCTGACCTTTATTAATTTAATGTACTACAAAATCTAACATAGTAAATTAACTAATTTCAAACATTTCAGCAGAATAATTTAGATCAAAGATCTTTAAGATCATTCATCCAGGTCAGACGTGTGCAAACTTGACTCGTTGCTTTCTGTGCACATTATATAAATATTGCACTTTGCAACTGAATTCATATGCATTTAAGAATTATTCAGTGTTTTATATTTGGGATTATGTTTATAGTTGTTCATACATACTGTATATGGAGCTTTAGACAGCATTGATGTCCAGCCAAAACACATTGCAGTTCGACTCATGTTACTGTATGTTGGCAATTTACAGCATTCTGAGGATGATAATGATTGTATACTATACTGACTCCAGCTGATGTTTGTACAGTTTTATTGATGTACTGTACAGTTCTGTGTATGTCATATTGATCGACTGCAGTCAAAGCGTGGCTCAGCAGGTGACGTGTTTGTTCTGGATACTGTGTTCCTCTGCTATCTGATCATTTATGGGTGTGTGCAGAAGGTTTTAGAGGCTGATATGCTGAAAGCTGATATTACTCTTGATACTTTAGCTGTCTATTCAACAGTTTATCTCCATCTGCACATATAGCTACACACTGCTGTCCCGTCTCACATTTATGTTCAGTGCTTGTCTGGGTGAAAATGTTCCTGTGTATTTTAACTCATTCACTCAAGCAGAACATATTTCTGTGTAAATGTTTTCTAAAACCATTATTGTGTCACATTATTTTGGGCTGTAATTGTAAATTACAGAAAATTTCTGTGCAGGTAATTCAAAAACATTGATCCTTGTATCTTGAGTTACAAATCCTTATCTTGCAAGAGGATGAAAGCAAGTCATTTTGCATTGTTTCATGAGGCACATTGTTTTTGTGTCTTTTGAAGTCTTGCATATTTTTTTATGATACTCAAAATATAATATCTTTACAATTTATGATTGTCCCTGACTATGCCAGGTCATATTTCACCCTATAAAATCAAAAGAAATATGAACCAGACATTTTCAGGGTAGCCAAATGCTAATATTTTCAGTGACAAATTGTGGATAGTTGTGTTCAAATGTTAATTTAATAAACTAGTCATTATTACCATTGTGAACCGACCTGTATTTGAGATCTTTGATATTTATTTATTTATTTGTATTTTAATGTTGTTTGTGTTCAGTGTACTGTGAATCACATCCTTCCTGCTTTTCTTTTTCTTTCTTTTTTCCGGAACTTCTGTTCTTTTGCTGAAACCTTTCTTTTGTCTTCTGCCAAGTAGAGTAAAAGTGAGAAAGGAGGGAGAACAGGGTTTGCTAAATATATGAGCGAGTCAACAGATAAGAGAGAGACGATTTATTCTATAGCTGAATGAGGAGTGTATCTGTGTGTGCTTCAGGAGTAATACCAGAAATCCGTGACCTTGCGAGGACACTTTTGGCCCTCATGAGGAAAACTTCTTATAAATCATACTAAATGAAGTCTTTTTGAAAAATAAAAATGCATAGTTTTTGTGAGGGTTGGGTTTAGGGTTATGGGATAGAATATATAGTTTGTAATAATCAAAATATGCGCTCACACTTTTGTTCTTGCCATTCAGTCGTTAATAAGACACTTATTGCACAAGATTTTTGTCTTTTTTTTCCAACAAAAAAATTATTTTTAAGTGAATTGTTGAGTTGAATGCAACCATGAATTGTTTCTAAAACCATTCACAATATGCACAAAAATTAAAGTTAATGCAAAACGTATAGAATACATTTTCATTGTTTTTAAAAATGCATTTTATAGCTGTATGAGGAGTGTTATCTCTGTGTGTGTGTGTGTGTGTGTGTGTGTGTGTGTGTGTGTGTGTGTGTGTGTGTGTGTGTGTGTGTGTGTGTGTGTGTGTGTGTGTTTTCTTGCAGCTCTAAGGACACTCCTGCCAAAGGCATCGCCGTGGGAACGAGAGAGAGAGGGAGAGAGAGAGCGCGCGCTCGAGAGAGGAGATCTGTTTAGCGCAGTCAGCAGTAAAGTCCCTCACTGCCTTTTTCGCGGACGGGACGGAAAGCGCGTACGTGAGCCATGCGTCTCTGAGCACTAGCGCTATCATGCAGAACATTCCAGAGAAGAGGAGAGAGACCGACAGCCTGCCAGGGCCGGCGTCCCGGGATGGTGAAGGACGCGGGGACTCCGAGGGGGACGCGCAGGGGAAGCAGGCGGACGCGGAGCGGGAGACGCTGATGATGGAGCTCACGCGACTGGTGCAGAAGAGTGTGCGCGAGAGCAGCTGGTGGGAGAAGAGAGGGATAGACTGCACCATCCTCACCGCAGCCTTCATCAGTTTACCTGCAGGTAATGCAAAGTTAGATAATAGACGCCACAAACCTGTTTAGGCACACTTTATTCTTGTTCTTGCGAGGTAACACTTAAAACAACAAAGGCTGAGCCAAAGTGCTTTTCTTTGGGGCGAATCTCATGAAACAAACAAAACATACTAAAACTAACCTTATTTTGAAGTCCATTATGTAATTTCCATAATAATTAACCACATTTCCAATTTAAATAATGCTCATTGCTGTAATGCAACAAAATCTAATGTGTGATGTGTGGGGAAAATGAATAAAAATAGCATATATATATATATATATATATATATATATATATATATATATATATAGATAGATAGATAGATAGATAGATATTTTTTTAATGCAAAATATTTATTTTTATGTATATGTATATTTTAAAATATTTTTGTTTTGTTTTGAAAATGTTTTTTACATTACCCATTCATATGCAATATATTAAATATTGTATACATGGCTTGTATGTGGGGAAAGTGCTTTTCAAAAAAATTCACCTGCTTTGGGCGAATCTCGTGAAACAAACAAAACATACTCAAACTAACCTTATTTTGAAGTCCATTACGTCATTTCCATAACAATTAACCATATTTCCAATTTAAATGCTCATTGCTGTAATGCAACACAATCTAATGTGTGTGGGGAAAATGAATAAAAATGTCACAATGTGTGTGTATATATATATATATATATATATATATATATATATATATATATATATATATTCAAATATATATTTGAATGCATTTGAATGCATTTTATTTGATATATTTTAAAATATTTTTGTTTTGTTTTGAAAATATTTTTACATTAACCCATTCATATCTGAGCAACATATTAAATATTGTATAAATGGCTTGTATGTGGGGAAAGTGCTTTTAAAATTTTTTAAAACCTTGTCTCAAGTTTGCATTTTAATATTTGCATTTTAAATTTCAGAGAATATGGAACATTCAGAGTGTGTTTTTATATCATAACATGTCGTTTTATGATGTAATTGTACAAATATGAAGGTGTGTGATGTTATTAATAGGGAGTGTTTTGGATAATGTGCAATTAAAACTAATTGTTTAGTGTTGTTGTCCCAGGTGTGACGGTGTGTCAGATGGTTATTTTGGTTTATCAGTGACACAGAAACTCAGCCAAAGTCTGTAATACTTCAGTTTTGTGCCAAAGGTTCCTTCCCTCTCGATCCGCTTTCTTTAAACAGATCAGCTTCTTTAAACAGTATATTAAAGCTTTTTAACCTTTCAGACATTGGCTAGTTAATATCCAATTTACTGAGGCACTCCTGTGGGGGGTTGTCATGGTGACCGGTTCGATTTGTGTCCTCCCCTCCCATAGGGAAGATCCAGTTTCCTTCAGCACAGTGACTCGTCTTTCAGGGAGAAACCAACGGCTCCGGCGAGGGGGTCAAACTGCTTCATCATGAGGGGAAAGACTAGTTATATCAGCCAAAACAACATGAAACTCAATCATTTCATTATCCTTTGAAATTCAGCAGTGTTTTCTCTGGATGGAAAAAATATTTACAGAACAAACAAAGCAAAACAAAAATGAAATATGACGTGGTAACACTTTACAAGGTCTCGTTTGTTCATGCATTATAGCTAGCAATATATTTCTTACAGCATTTGTTCATCTTTGTCACTGTTAGTTACAAAATGCAGTTGTTCATTGTTTATTCATGTTAGTTCAAAGTACATTCACTCATGTAAACAGAAACTTTGATTTTAATGAATGTTGAAATGACCTTGAACTAACAATGAACTTTAATTGTACAGAATTTAGTGATCTTAGTTAATGTTAGTAAAAACATTTTAAAGGGGTCCTTGATTCTGATTTCACTTTTTTAACTTTAGTTAGTGTGTAATGTTGCTGTTTAAACGACATCTGCAAAGTTACGACGCTCAAAGTTCGATGCAAAGGAGATATTTTCTTTTACAGAAATCGATTTTTAACGGCTGGTAGGGACTACAACGAGCTTCTACCCGGGTTGGTGACATCACTAACCCTAAAATTTACATAAACCCCGCCCCCGAGAACACACAACAAAGGGGGCGGGGCCATGTTGGGCTGCTTTAGAGAAGAGGAAGAGTTGTTGTAGTAGAGTGTTGTTGACATGGCGTCATTTTACGCCGGACTGCTTCACAAACGAGGGTCAATTCAACACAAAAGATGAACATGACGGCACATGCTAGTGGATGAGTTGAATCAACTCCACAGCAACTACATCAATTTATCCACTAACCATTCAGAAACGTCTAAAAGTTGTAACTTCTTCCTGAGTCTCTCCATCAGTGTCGACTCCGGTTTGAACAATGTAAGGCTGAACCAAAATCCTCATTTTGGCTGCGTGAGATTCTCCAGCTTTGTTGTTGTTGAGCTGTTAAAGCTCCGCCCTCTTCTGGAAAGGGGGCTGGGAACAGCAGCTCATTTGCATTTAAAGGGACACACACAAAAACGGCGTGTTTTTGCTCACACCCAAATAGGGGCAAATTTGACAAGCTATAATAAATGATCTGTGGGGGATTTTGAGCTGAAACTTCACAGACACATTCTGGAGACACCAGAGACTTATATTACATCTTGAAAAAGGGGCATTATAGGTCCACTTTTACGTCAATATGTGTTTATTATAGAACATAATAGTTACTTGTTGATAGTGTTTGATGAATAGCATTGATATGCATTTAATATAACATCAAATGGAACACAAATTCATATTTTCTGAGCAATATGTGTTATAGCTTTGATTATGAAGCATAAATCTCATGCAGGTGTCGATCCTCCTGTTGTTCGTGTGTTTGCAGGGTTCCTGTTGTTGGGTTCGTCTCAGCTGCTGTATTTCCTGTCGGGTCTGCTGATAATGGGCGTGGCTCACGCTGTCATCACTGTTAAAGGCGCACATCTGGCCAGTCACGGCGCGCTCAGCGAGTCTCCGGCCTGGGCCGACTTCTGGGCCGTCTTCTTCATCGAAGTGAGATCCGAATATATCCACGATATTTTCACAATTAGTTTGCTGGAGATCAGAATATAGTGAATGGGGAAATATATCCTTGCAAAGCTGCATGATACAGTTTATTATATTGTATAATAATGTTATAAATGTTTCTGTGCAGATCATTCTCTGCAACGGAATAACTGCAAACGAATGGAAAGAATTTGACTGATTAATTCTTCATGAATTAATTTTGAGATTAAGAGGATTTAGAATCATTTACAGTTTCCATCCTCTCAAGAATGTAAAAGAGTCATAATGTTGATCATGGTAACAGTCTCTACACACATATATAGTGGCCCAAACGTCTGAGACAACTGCTGAAAATATCACATTTTATCATTTTTTCTGCAATGTTCACTGCAACAGTTTAGTGAAATGATTAGATTAAATGAATTACATTACTAAATAACTCAGTGTAATGTTTATTTACATTATTAAATATTTTAATTTATTATTTAATTATCTATCTATCTATCTATCTATCTATCTCATAGCAACCACTCAGAACACCCTAGCAACCGCATAGCAACCACCCAGAACACCATGGCAACAGCATAACAACCACCCAGGACACCCTAGCAACCGACCCGAGTACCCTAGCAACCGTATAGCAACACCCTAGCAACCACCCAGAATACCTTAGCAGCTACATATCAGTGCCTTAGCAAACACCTCGAGTACCTTAGCAACAGCATAGCAACGGCTTAGCGACCACTCAGAGTACCCTAGCAACCACCTTGAGTACACTTACTCTATCTATCTCATAGC
Organism: Megalobrama amblycephala; assembly: GCF_018812025.1. Lineage (NCBI taxonomy): Eukaryota > Metazoa > Chordata > Actinopteri > Cypriniformes > Xenocyprididae > Megalobrama > Megalobrama amblycephala. Next base: position 34,578,712 of record NC_063063.1, read on the forward strand.
AACTACTCAGAACACCCTAGCAACCGCATAGCAACCACCCATAACACCATGGCAACAGCATAACAACCACCCAGAACACCCTAGCAACCACTCAGAACACCCTAGCAACTGACCTGAGTACCCTAGCTACCGTATAGCAACACCTTAGCGACCACTCAGAGTACCCTAGCAACCACCTTGAGTACCCTTACTCTATCTATCTCATAGCAACCACTCAGAACACCCTAGCAACCGCATAGCAACCACCCATAACACCATGGCAACAGCATAACAACCACCCAGAACACCCTAGCAACCACCCAGAACACCCTAGCAACTGACCTGAGTACCCTAGCTACCGTATAGCAACACCCTAGCAACCACTCAGAACACCCTAGCAACCGCATAGCAACCACCCAGAACACCATGGCAACAGCATAACAACCACCCAGAACACCCTAGCAACTGACCCATGTACCCTAGCTACCGTATAGCAACACCTTAGCGACTTAGACTACCCTAGCAACCACCTTGAGTACCCTTACTCTATCTATCTATCTATCTATCTATCTATCTAAAACTTAAACTATTTTAAACTGAAAGGCTTTTAAAACTATGTCAAACTTTCAGGCTAGGCTTTTTCAAGCCTACTTAAAGTTTGTCTACAAACCTTTTTATCTAGTTTTTTAATTATTTCATTTAATTTTAATTCAATTAATTCAATATAAATAATAAAGATTAAATTATAATAGATGAATATTAAAACTAAAAAATAAATTGAACAATTACATTATTTATTTACCATATGTAATTAAAATATTAAATTAAAATATGTAATAATTTAAATAATTTAATTGAATATTTTAATTTAATTATTACATTAAAATGCAGCTTAAATAAAGTAACTACAATTCACAAAAAGGAATAAAGTAATGAATTAACATTTGTCAAACAAGATTATTAAAAAGGATAAACTAATGGATATAGATAATGGATGCTAAACAAGTATAAGTAAATAAGTTAATAATGTAAATTATTTAATTTAATTTAGTATTTTATTCAGTATTTTAATTTAATATTTAAAGGGATAGTACACCTAAAAATGGAAATTCTGTCATCGTTTACTCACCCTCATGTTGTTCCAAACCTGTATGAATTTCTTTCTTCTGCTGAACACAGAGGAAGATATTCTGAAGAATGTTGGTAACCAAACAGTTGAACGATATTCTTCAGAATATCTTGTTTTGTGTTCAGCAGAAGAAAGAAACTCATACAGGTTTAGAACAACATGAGGGTGAGTAAACGATGACAGAATTTTCATTTTTAGGTGTACTATCCCTTTAAATCAAATGATTACATTAAATAATTGAATTGTATAAATTAAAATCCAGCATGATTTGTGATGTTCCGAAGAGTCACATGATCAATGCCACTCATTTACCGACATTTGATGAATCTCCTAGAAATGGTGCATCATTTTTCATTTGAAATGCTTCGAAATCCCAAAACTTGAATGTGTTCTTCTCAGCATTTCTTCCCCTGCGTGCTGACGGCCGTCTCTCCCGGTCTCTCAGGTGTGCGGCTCGTTCTCAGCGCGGGCAGGTGTTCAGGCTCATGTTAAGATGCATCACGCTCACACTAATGTGATCGGCCTGGGAGACTCCAGCACCTGGAAGATGCCCTTCCTGCCTCGATCCGTCTACCTGTTCATCGCTCCGCTGGCCGTCCCCATCATCACACCCGTCGTCGCCGTCGGTGAGAACAACTGTTCCTTTAAACATCAGAAATCTTCTGTGGTTTTGTGGTTTCATTCAGTACAGTGTGGATAGAAACTGACTTTGGTTTGCATTTGACCTCTTCTGTTCTTCTGTCCTCATCATCAACCTCCAACATTTTCTCTCATTTGTGATTTGACCGCATGCGTTTCAGGTCAGCTGAAGGGTCAGTCTCCGCTCCAGATCGCACGCACCGTCGTGTGTGTGTGTGTGGGGTTTCTCTCTCAGTATTACCTGCTCAGGTGTGTGTCGGGGCTGTCGTGTGGTTCTGCTCTGATGGTCATGCTTCTGTGTCGAGCCATGTTCTCCGTGACGTTCATACACGTCAACATATTTCAGGTGAGATTTAACACCCTAAGTTGGCATTTTGACAGTCATTAGTTGTCTTTGCAAAGGTTGAACAAGCCCTCTAACGTAAAGTGGTAAAACTTGCTCTGTGTGATTGCTCAAATACAGGAATGGTCTTTACAATTACTTTTTTTGTTGATTGTAGCTACAGTTTTACCCGATGAACAAAAAGCAGCCTTAGCAACACCCTAACAACCACCCACACCATCCTAGCATCATGACTAAGCACCGCTTATCTTCAAAAATTCATTTAAAATATTTGCACAACTTATCTTCAGAAAAGTTGTTTTTGCATGCTCAGGAAATATAAATAAAATTATTTATACCACTCATCTTCAGAAAATATAAAAATATAATTCTTTTTTGCATGTTTAGAAAATATAAATTGAAAAATTACACCAATTCAGAAAATATAAAAATATAGTTGTTTTTGCATGCTCCTAAAATATAAATATTATAAACATTTTTACACATTATCTTCAGAAAAGATAAAAATATAGTTGTTTTTGCATGCTCAGAAATATAATTATATTACATTTTCACACTTATTATCTTCAGACAATATAAAAATAGTTGTTTTTGCATGCTCTTAATATAAATTAAATATTTGCATGCTATAGTTGTTTAGTATGCATGCTCAGTTTAATATAAATTAAATTTATTTACACTGCTTATCTTCATCAAATATAAAAATATATTAGTTTTTACATGCTATAGTTGTTTATGCATGGTCAGAAAATATTAATTAAATTATTTACACTACTTATCCTAAGAAAATATAAAAATATATTTGTTTTGCATGCTCAAAAATATAAATACAATTAAGCAATTTATCTTCAGAAAATATAAAAAATACAGTTTTGCATTTTTAGAAAATATAAATTATATTAATTTTTACACTAATTATCTTCAGAAAATGTATAGTAGTTTTTGCATGCTATAGGTGTTTAAGCATGCTCAGAAAATATAAATTAAATTATTTATACCTCTAGTCTTCAGAAAAGTTAAAAATATAGTTGTTTTGCATGCTCAGAAATATAATATTACATTTTTCACACTTATTATCTTCAGACAATATAAAAATAGTTGTTTTTGCATGCTCTTAATATAAATGAAATATTTGCATGCTATAGTTGTTTAGTATGCATGCTCAGTTTAATATAAATTAAATTTATTTACACTGCTTATCTTCATAAAATGTAAAAAATATAGTTTTGCATTTTTATAAAATATAAATTATATTAATTTTTACACTAATTATCTTCAGAAAATGTATAGTAGTTTTTGCATGCTATAGGTGTTTAAGCATGCTCAGAAAATATAAATTAAATTATTTATACCTCTAGTCTTCAGAAAAGTTAAAAATATAGTTGTTTTTGCATGCTCAGAAATATAATTATATTACATTTTTCACACTTATTATCTTCAGACAATATAAAAATAGTTGTTTTTGCATGCTCTTAATATAAATTAAATATTTGCATGCTATAGTTGTTTAGTATGCATGCTCAGTTTAATATAAATTAAATTTATTTACACTACTTATCTTCATAAAATATAAAAAATATATTAGTTTTTACATGCTATAGTTGTTTATGCATGGTCAGAAAATATTAATTAAATTATTTACACTACTTATCCTTAGAAAATATAAAAATATATTTGTTTTGCATGCTCAAAAATATAAATAAAATTAAGCAACTTATCTTCAGAAAATATAAAAAATATAGTTTTGCATTTTTAGAAAATATAAATTATATTAAATTTTAGACTAATTATCTTCAGAAAATGTATAGTAGTTTTTGCATGCTACAGCTGTTTATGCATGCTCAGAAAATATAAACTAAATTTATACCACTTATCTTCAAAAAAGATGTTGTGTATCTAAACTTGTTGTGGTCCTGAGTTTGAACCAGCGCATCACATGACCCACTAACAACAGAAAGTGTCTCCCAGGACAGTAACACTCCAGCAGTACATTATTCTCTCGGCTCATAAGTGTAATCTGAGTGTGAACTTTCCAAGCTATTCAGCTGAAGTCTGCATCAGTCCATCCCTCTCTTTGTGTGTCTCTCCATCTTTCCCCGGAGACCCACTCAATACGGCTTTGTTCTCCTCTCCTGCTCGCCGAGGTTCACGGGGTTCGTCTGTAGAACAATTCATGTGTGATTTTCCCAGGCAGGGCAAAGGGAGAATGTACAGTACTTTTGTATTTATTGTGCTGATCCTCTGAGGTATTTCTGCTGGTTTGAAGGTTTTTAAAGGGCTGCCGTCAGCTCTGAGACCTCGACGTGATGTGTGTGTGATCCTTGTTGCTGGTTTGTAGTTGTGCAGCATGCTGTGTTACAGTATGTGTGTGTGCTAAATGCCTTTATGTGCTATTGTCTTGTGTGCTGGTGTCAGTTTTGTCTAGTTTGGGCCTCCTGTGGCGTCAGTGGCGCCTCTCAGGCCGCTCAGCCCCTTCATAGATCACACACACACACACTGAACTAAAGATTGAATCTCTGAAAAGGGTCATTTTATTGTTGTAATGTAGTTGTAGTTGCAGTTTTCATGAAAAGACCTCATTAAGTTGCTCTCTGTGTCTCTACTTTTGCAGCACATCGGACTGCCAATGTTTTCTGCCAGCAGCCGTCCAAAACGGATCTACCAGATGACGCACGGAGTCCTGAACCTTCCCAGAAACCCACTGCTGGACTGGACCTTTGGCCATTCCCTCATCAATTGCCACATAGAGCATCACCTTTTCCCATTCCTGTCGGACAACATGTGCCTGAAGGTGCGTTCAAACTGAGATGAACACACAACTTATATGGACATGGAGCCTAGTGTTTCTCAGACTCCCAAAAAATGTAATAACATAAATAATTGTCATTTAAAATAATACTTAAATTAAATTAAATTATTTTAATTTTTATTGCATATATAATTGGATTATTTCAATATTGTGTTGTTAATGTTTTTATTGTATGCTGCATTTTAATGTAATAAAATAATTGAATTAATAATTAAATAAGACATAATTATTAATATATATAAAATTAAAGTAATTAATTTATTTGTTTAATGCAAATAGTTTAATTTAATATTTAAATTAAATTATTTAAATGTTTATGTAATAAAGATGTCATTTTTTATGTAATATTTTAATTATATTAAATTATTAAGTTAAATTAAGATGCAGCATAAACAAAGTAAGTATACATTTCACAAAAAGAAATGCATTAATGAACATTAGTCAAACAAAATTAATTAAAAAGGAAAAACTAATGGATAGGAATATGCCAAATAAATAGATATAATAAGTAAACGATTTAGTGTAATGATTTATTTCATAATTTAATATTTGCATTAAATTAAAATGCAGTATAAACAAATAAAATTACAATAAAATTCACTGAAAAAAATAAATTAATGCCAAATAAATAAATTATATATATGTGTGTGTGTTAAAAATGTTTATATATATATATATATATATATATATATATATATATATATATATATATATATTATTTATTTATTTATTTATATATAGTTATATTTATTTATTTATATATATTTATATATATATATATATCTATGTATATATGTGTGTGTGTATGTGTTAAAAATTAAATTTCTAATAATAATTGAAATTGTTTAAAATTAGAATATATTCTGATTAAATGATAGCCTGTATGTATATATATATAGTTTATATATATATAGAATATAGTATATATATATATATATATATATATATATATATATATATATATATATATATATATATATATATATAACTTTATTTGTTTATGCTGCATGAAATTAAATTTTTAACATATATGTATATGTATGTGTAATAATTTAATTAATCGTTTCAAATTAGAATGGAGCATAAACAAATAAAGTTCAATGCAACATGTTACAAAGAAAAAAACTACTGGATAAGGATAATCTGCCAAATAAATATAATGAATCTTCATGAGTTTATTGTCCCTCTCTGTGTTTTTCTGCTCAGGTGAAGCCCATCGTGTCTCAGTATCTGAAGGAGAAGCAGCTCCCGTATCAGGAGGACGGTTACGTCTCCCGTCTGCGGCTCTTCTTCCACAGGTATCAGGAGCTGATGGTGTTTGCTCCGCCCATCACTGAGCTCGTGGGAGTGCAATGAGAGAGGGAGAGGATGAAGAAAACACAGACACTGATATGATGACCAAGCGTCATGTGTTTCCAAATGCTTCCAAATTTTTTATATACATGTTTAGTTGTTGCATGAAGGCATTAGAACTGAACGTTTCGCAACCCATAATATGACTGAAACAGGGAGTTCGACAAGAACAAAAAATGTAGGATAAGCCTTGAATGCTGAAAAGGAAAGTCATTTTAGAGATCATGAAGACAAACATGTATTGGTTTAGAATAATGTGCACTGATGAATCATAAAAAAAAAGATAAGGAATGCGCAATAAGAAAAGAAAATGGGATCAGTTTTGATTCCGCGTTGACTTTAACATGCGATGTCACTCACAGCATCATTTAAAATGGACGCTTTTGTATAAAATGTGTATAGATACACTGAAGAAAAGAAGTATTTCCATTAAGACAGCACTTAGCTAAATGACATTATTGAATGTAAAGATCATTGCCTTATGCGCTGACATCAGATCAGTGATAATACTGCACTGCAGCTCTCAGCACACATGACCTCTGACCCCTGAACAGCTTAAAAGAAGGATAAAACTTCACCTAATCTATATAGGAAACACTTTAACCTTGTTCCAACGTAGTGAGCTGCCTTTGCTGTCTCTTAATAAGCCGTGACTCTGTACATCTTGATTCCAATGGAGTTTGCCATGCATTATGGGATTGTCTTCTCAGCAAAGGTGAAATGTGATGCTGCTTGCAAAATTTTAGGCAAATGAAGGTATCTTGAAGGTAATTTTGCTGTCTGCATCTTATGAATGCTATCTAGATAGGCAGCTCACTAGGTTTTGGAACAGAGCTTTTGTGTAGATTAAAGCAGAAACATTTATTACGGTTGTAGCTTCATATATTTGAATTTGCTAACAATAATCTGAATACAATATTAATAAAGCCCACAGAAGAGCACACGTAGCCTAGCTGTAATGAATATGTGGAAAATGCATTTATATGATCTAAACACATAGTCATATTTACAGTATTACAGTAGTAGTTATGCACTGAGGGTGTTTCGTTTATGATTGAATGATTTTGACCAAAATCATTGACTTTCGTCTTGCTTTCACTGAATGCACATGAATGTAAGCGTGTCTGCTGATACTGAGATGTGCGTGTGAGAGATTTAAGATATGGCACATTGATTTTACTGACCAAATAAATTCAAGTAAACATTCAATACAAGGCTATTGTATGACTTCAAAACACTTGAGCACACAACTCATATAGATGACTTTCATGGTGTTTTATTGTCTGTCCCCTTTTAATATGCATTGCATACAAATAGCACCAAGTTTTCAAGTTTGTCACATGGGATTGGAACACCATCGGGATGAGTAAAAAATTATTATGCATCTATATATAGTAATTTTTAATTTATCTCAGTCTTAAATTAATAGATATTGCTCAACATTATACATATTCTGTATTATGGGGCCCCTAAAGGGACATGAAGATTTTGTGTTCCCTGAGAAACATGTAGAAATGTATGTGTGTGTGTTTATTTATTTACTGGAGCTTGACATCACATCACAAAAAATTAAAATGTCTTTAGTATTCCACAGAAGAAGGAAATCCAGGTTCCAAAGATATGTTTTATATATATATATATATATATATATATATATATATATATATGCAGATTTATTTTCACAGCCTTCTTTGGTCATATAATTTTGAGCACAACTGTATATATATGTATATGTGTGTGTGTGTGTGTGTGTGTGTTAAAAATTTAATTTCTTGTAATAATTGAATTAATCGTTATGTGTGTATATTATTTATATATATATATATATATATATATATATTGAATAAATATATAGAACTAACTGTATTTGTTTATGCTGCATGAAATTAAATTTTTTGTTAGTGTTAAACATTTTATTTCATGTAATAATTTAATTAATCGTTTAAAATTAGAATGGAGCATAAACAAATAAAGTTCAATGGAACAAGTTACAAAGAAAAAAACTAATGGATAAGGATAATCCAAATAATCTTCCAAAATCATTGACTTTCGACTTGCTTTCACTGAATGCACATGAATGTAAGTGTGTTTGCTGATACTGAGATGTGCGTGTGAGCATCAGGTGTCCAGCAGGTGGCAGCACTGACCTTTATCTCAAATGATTCTTCATCTGAAAGCTTTTTCTCCGGTTAAGACTGAAGAGCATCCACAAGATTAAACATCGACTTTCATTAAAGGTGCCATCGAACGTTTTTTTACAATATGTAATATAAGTCTAAGGTGTCCTCTGAATGTGTCTGTGAAGTTTCAGCTCAAAATACCCTATAGATTTTTTTAATTCATTTTTTTAACGGCCTATTTTGGGGCATAATTAGAAATGCGCGGATTCAGGTTGCGGCCCCTTTAAATGCTCACGCTCCCCGCCCACGGAGCTCGCGCTTGCCTTAAACAGTGCATAAACAAAGTTCACACAGCTAATATAGCCCTCAAAATGGATCTTTACAAAGTGTTTGTCATGCATGCTGCATGCATGCATCGGATTATGTGAGTATAGTATTTATTTGGATGTTTACATTTGATTCTGAATGAGTTTGAGGCTGTGATCCGTGGCTAACGGCTAATGCTACTCTGTTGGAGAGATTTATAAAGAATGAAGTTGTGTTTATGAATTATACAGACTGCAAGTGTTTAATAATGAGCATTTAATAACGACGGCTCTTGTCTCCGTGAATACAGTAAGAAACGATGGTAACTTTAACTAAATTTAACAGTACATTAGCAAACATGCTAACGAAACATTTAGAAAGACAATTTACAAATATCACTAAAAATATCATGTTATCATGGATCTTGTCAGTTATTATTGCTCCATCTGCCATTTTTCGCTGTTGTTCTTGCTTGCTTACCTAGTCTGATAATTCAGCTGTGCACAGATCCAGACATTAATACTGGCTGCCCTTGTCTAATGCCTTGAACATGAGCTGGCATATGCAAATATTGGGGTCATACATATTAATGATCCCGACTGTTACGTAACAGTCGGTGTTATGTTGAGATTCGCCTGTTCTTCTGAGGTCTTTTAAACAAATGAGATTTACATAAGAAGGAGGAAACAATGGTGTTTGAAACTCACTGTATGTCATTTCCATGTACTGAACTCTTGTTATTCAACTATGCCAAGATAAATTCAATTTTTAATTCTAGGGCACCTTTAATAATAAATAATTATAATAATGCATTTTTTAACAGCGCCTTTCATAACACCCAAGGTCACCTTACAAGCAATCAAAATAGTAATATAAAAAGGAATTAAAAAAATTAAATAAGTAAACTAAATGATAAACAAATCCCATTAGCAACAACACAGTAGAAAGAGTTCTAAAGAACAGGGTTCACCTCGGTTTGATCACTACTAAGTTTCGATGAAAGCCAATCTTTAATTTCAGCTAAACAGCTGAATAAAGAAGGTGGAGGAAAAGAACCAGAGGGTTTGGAAAAGAGGTAGCAGTGAAAATGGATAGCATATTTCCTAAAAAATGTGGCCAAGTGGGAGTAAGTAGATAATGAATAGAAGCGGGCCCAACACTGAGCCCTGAGGAACACCAGCAGGAACTGTAGAACGGCAGTGTTTAAGTTGGACGAACTGAGTGCGACCAGAGAGATGTGATATAAACCAGGACAGGGGTTGCCAGTGATCCCCATAGAAACGAACCTGTCAATGAGTATCTTATGTGAGATGGCATGAAAGGCCGCGCTCAAGTATGGTTAATAACTACTATTTACAGGTGATTCTTTTAGCAGATGCTGATATTTAAAGTAACTTAGAGTGCACTTATTACAGGGACTATTTACAACATCAACACCTATTTTAAATATGTAGAAGAATGAATGAGATTGACAGCTATGATAGAGGGCAAGATTTTCAATGAATAATGACTGAAATGTGAGACTTTAACTCACATAAAGCATTTATTTAACTTTAGGGGTCGGATTCACAAAACATTCTTAAAGGATTTGTTCACTTTCAAATTAAAATTTCCTGATAATTTACTCACCCCCACCTTATTGCCTTACCTTATTGCATATGCATTTGTAGGAGTTTCCCTTTCAGATGCAAAATGTAGTATTTTAATGAGTATGCAAGGTGATTTACTAAGGTTTGTGCTAGTCAACATACTGGTATTTGCGCCATTATTTTCCGCCCAAAGATGCATGCATTAAACCAGATGCTAATTTGCACTGCTCTTGATAGATTGTGTTGTTCATTATGGAAATGTTATGGCTGCGTCTGTGTTCTTTCATTTGCGTGTCGTCAGTAGATCAAGAGGAGAACTTTCCTCTCACATCTGCGCTTTTGTGGAATTGCGATCTCACGCCCTGTTTAGTAAATCTGGCCCTATTTGTGAACATGCATTTACTCATCTCACTTGCACAAAAACAGATTCAGCATTCCTCAAAATTAATAAAAACAATGAAATGCAAACTCAGAATATTACGCAAACCTGTAATAATTAAAACTGTTAAATAACACAAATATACTTTATGTATTTAAAGGATTAGTTCTCTTTCAAATTAAAATTTCCTGATAATTTACTCACCCCCATGTCATCCAAGATGTTCATGTCTTTCTTTCTTCAGTCAAAAAAAAAAAAATAATTAAGGTTTTTGATGAAAACATTCCAGGATTTTTCTCCTTATAGTGGACTATATTCAGCCTAAACGGTTGAAGGTCAAAATAACAGTTTCAGTGCAGCTTCAAAGAGCTTTAAACAATACCAGATGAGGAATAAGGGTCTTATCTAGTGAAACCATCACTCATTTTCTAAAAAAAAATTACAATTTTATACATTTTAACCATAAATGCTCATCTTGAACTATCTCTCTTCTTCTTCTCTATTAGAATTCCAGCTGCTAAGTGTATTACTGCCCTCCACAGGTCAAAGTTTGAACTAAATTGTCATATACGATATGCTAGAGCAAGTATATAACAATTAGTTCAAACTTTGTCCTGTGGAGGGCAGTAATACACTTAGCAGTGTCTACACTGCTGGAATTTAAATAGAGAATTAGAAGAAGAGAGATAGTTCAAGATGAGCATTTATGGTTAAAAAGTATCAGGAAATTTTAATTTGAAAGTGAACTAATCCTTTAAAAATGAAAGTCTTGTTGATGGCCTGTGAAAGTGTTTATCATTTATGAGTCTTCATCAAGAATCCAGGAATGTTACATTTTCATCATTCGCTTTCACTGTACGGAAAAGAGCATCTGTTGTGTTCCACAGAAGAAAGAAGGTCAAATGGGTTTGTGGATGAGTAAATGTATTATTACCAGTAAGCCATAGAAACAATTATATCAGCCTGTAACTTAAGAAACCAAATTACAGAATCAACAGCAACCACATGCCCTCATGTTGACTCCGCCCACAACATAGTGTAACCCCGCCCACCGCCTCTGGCTGTAAGCGCGAGAGGGAATATAAGGAAATGGTTGAGTTTCAGGGGGAGTGGCTTCGATTCAACTCACCTGTCATAAGTTTGGGCTTGGCTGCAACTTTAAACTGAAGTCAAAGCTCAGGACAGACAGAAGAAAAGCAGTCATGGGCGACGTGGTGCTGACAGCAGACCTCCCGGAACGCAGCATGGGTTCAGTTAAACTCCAGCAGAAGGAGAGCAATCTGAAGTCCACAGACGAGGAGAAGAAGATTCAGGTGAATGGATCTCCAGAGACAGAAGGAGAAAAGGACAGCAGGATCACCGAGGAAAGCAAGATTCAAGAAGACCTCCAGGAATCAGAGGACCCTCAGAAGCCCCAGGATGAAGAGCAGGAGCTTGGACCAGATGAGGTCACGTGCGACTCCTGCATCGACCGGCCGTGCCGAGCCAAAAAGTCCTGCTTGACCTGCATGGTGTCGTACTGCGAGGCTCACCTGAGACCGCACCTGGAGAACGTCAAGTTTCAGAGCCACAAGCTGGTGGAGCCGCTGCGGGACATCGAGAGACGGACGTGTGAGACTCACCGCGGGCCGCTCGAGCTGTACTGCTGCGCGGACGCGCGCTGCTTGTGTCAGGAGTGCGCGTCAGAGGAGCACCGCGGACACAACGCCGTGCCCATCACTGAGGCGCGCAGGAAAATAGAGGTACCGCACGACTCAAGGGCCATTTGATGTTGTTTTCTTATTTATATACTTTATAACTTCGCTTAATAATGTTAAAATGTTGCATGTATAGATTTACGTATAGCTGTAATGAGAATCTTTGGGGTTGGTAAGATTTTTTTTTTAAAACGAGTCTCTTCTGCTCACCAATGCTGCATTTATTTGATCAAAAATGCAGTAAAATAGTGAAATATTTTTACAATTTAAAATAGCTGTTTTCTATGTGAATGTATAGTAAAGTGTAATTTATTTCTGTGATCAAAGCTGAATTTTCAGCATCATTACTCCAGTCTTCAGTGTCACATGATCCTTCAGAAATCATTCTATGATGATGATTTGCTGCTCAAGAAACATTTATGATCATTATCAATGTTGAAAACAGTTGTGCATCATATTTTTGTGGAAACCGTGACATTTTTCAGGATTTTTTCAGCATTTTTTACATAGAAAACTTTTGTAACATTATACATTTATTGTCAATTTAATGCATCCTTGCTGAATAAAAGTATTACTTTCTTAAGAAAAACAAATCTACAAGTAGGACCTCGTTTTGATCACTACTGAGTTTTAAAAAGTTCGCTGAAAGCCAATCTTTAATTTCAGTTAAACAGCTGAACAAAGAAAAGAACCAGAGGGTTCTGGAGACAGATCTGGGTGTCATCAGTGTAGCAGTGAAAATGGATATCATATTTCCTGAAAACGTGGCCAAGAGGGAGTAAATAGATAATGAATAGAAGCGGGCCCAACACTGAGCCCTGAGGAACACCAGTATAACTGTACTGTAGATGGAGATTTTTCAGCATTTTTTTTTTAATAGAAAACATTTATAACATTATAAATATCTTTGCTGTTATTTCTTTTGTCATTTTAATGCATCCATGCTGAATAAAAGTAGTACTTTCTTTTAATTTCTGCCATGTAAAGATATATATCACAAATAGTAAGAGTAGTATGTTCCTCCGAATTCAGCCACAGCATTTACTCTCATCTTATGAATGCCTTACGAGCTAAAATGGGAGAAACCTAAAACATTTCACTTTTAAGGTGGATTTTAGCCCCATTGTCTCGTATAATAAAACACTAAGTTATAAGGAACAGAGGACTTTTTCTTTCCTCGCTCTGATTAAATGATCAGAGATCAACTAAATCATATCAGACTACATCTCTCTGTGCAGATCATTTGTAACAGGGTCAGTCATCATGCTATATCTGTCTCTGATTTAAAAGAACAGGTCACATAAGCATATACTGTTTCAAAGACCTGACAGTGGGCCTAATAAAGACCCATCAGTGCTGTTTGCTAAGGTCGTTACTGATGCTGAAGGTTAGTGATGTGATCAAACTCACACAATGAAGTTTAATACTTAGTGCTTTAGGTGTGAATGATTCCTCAGATCATCTGTTGGGGAGAGTTTTGCTGTTACTAACTGTTCAAACAGCATGGGGATGAATTTTTCAACAATGCTACAATGTAACAAAAACGTAAAAGTATACAATTTCCATCACTAAATTCAGTTGCTTCATTTTTAAGTATAATCTGTTCAATTTAAATTATATTAAACGGACCTAAAAGTTGAGTTGAATCCTGTATAACTTAAAAAAATGAAGTTGAAATTGGTTAAATTATTTTGATAATTTAAAGTAATGGAAAAAAAAACCTATGTTGCCATAACTTATTATTGATCATATCATTTTTTAAATCACTCAGAAAGAGACATTATTTTGATAATTTAATTGCATAGTCTTCAGGATTCACGTCTTAAAATGGTCAAATATCAAGTAATAAACTGATTTAAAAAATGTTGGTTTAACTTAAAAAACAAAGTAACCTCATTGCATTAAAATTGAGTTCACTGAAACTAACAATTTTAGTTAATACAAAAGAAAAAGAGATTGGTTTAACAGAAACTCAAAAGATTATGTAATCTGATCAACATGAGTGAATCTAATTTGACTTGACAAAAGAAAAATGTTTATATATATATATAATTTTACAGTGCTGATTCATCTTTAATTAGGTTAGTATTTGGTTATGCTTGACTAGTTATGTGTTTAGGGTGTAGTTGAGGCTCATGTGTGAGTTTGACCCATTTGCTCTCTATTCAGTCTCATTGCTGTGAAAGATCTCTTGGGATTTCTCTTTCGGACACCTCATTGACGCATGTGTCAGTTAATGCATTTCTGGTGTAGTCTGATCTGAAACTGGTTTCGTCATTCTGCATCCAGTTGTGTGTGTCAGTTAACGACGTCTGCGTGACATCATCTCCTCAAGAATGCAAAACATCTCAAACTTCTGTGATAATCAAGAAACTCATGAATATCAATAGATAAACTAACGAACACAATGTGCATCAGGAAGCAGCAAAATATGGTGTTTTTCAAAGACTGGTTACTCAATGTAACCGGAACTAGAACGCAAACACTCTTTTCATAACATGTGACATGTTTTCATGATGATTCAACACCTCAACAGGTGGTTTAGTGTGTCTTTAACATGCTTTTAACATTCCATTACGTCGTTTCTAGGTTGTTTTTTGGCTGTGGCCGCATTTGAGCGCTGTTGGGTTATTTACAGTCAGGTTTTCTGGCATATTTGCATGCTAAACAAATAAAAGGGCTTTTATCCGGTTGAGTTTGAAAGCAGCTCAAGAAACATTTCCTACTATGATTAATGTTGAAAACAGTTGTGCTGCTTCATATCTTTGTGTAGACCATGATGCATTTTTTTCAGGATTTTTTTTTTATGAATAGAATGTTCAAAAACAGCATTTATTTGAAATAGAAATCTTTTGTTACATTATAATCTCTTTTAAAATCCAAATATGACAAAAAGCGCAATAGAACAATCATAGCAGTAGATTATTAACCAAATCTTCTGAAGCCACACAATTCATTATTTTCAGTGTATTAATGTCCGTTCCTTGCATAAAACTACCGTAGGATATAATGCATGTACACGGACCATTTTTAAGATACTTTCAAGGTGCTTTTAACTTGAAATTTTTTTTTTTTTTTTTTTGGAACTTTGGTTTAAAACAACATGAGGTTGAGTAAATAATGACATCATTTCAATTGTTGAACTATTCCTTTAATGTCCTTGACATTAGGAAAACTTTTACTGTAAACGCAGTAGAGCAAAACAATCCACCCTACGTGTGTGTGCTTGTAAGGGAGTTTCCTCTCAACCGTAGAGTGAATGTGTTTGATGTATTGTTGCCGCGTGCAGAACAGGGTGTGTCCCGCACTTTTCATGGATCTGAGTCGAGGCAAGGCATTCTTAGGGACGTTTTGACAGTAGAATTAGTTTACAGCGTTGCACAACATTAGTAACATGTTCAGCAATCCTGCCTGACTGGATGACAGAACTAACAGGCACAGTATGTCCAGTTATCTTTCCAGAAACTTCTTCTCAGCTGATGAACAGAGAAACTATGACACACAGATCTCTGGTACATATCTACGTAATTTAACTACTGAGGTCATGACATTACTGACTGATTTGCATACTCATCAGTCATTTCATTCTCAGTGATGATAATCCACTGAAATTCCAGACACTTTACGTTACAGTGTCCAAGTAAGCTGAGCAATATGTGATTACCTGTGCAAAACACAACACTAAAATGCTAGACTGTTGTGTGTGTTGCTAAAACCGTTTCTAGGGTTTTATGGTGGATTTTAGTAAGTGTCTATAAGATTGATCTCTTTATGCACTTAATATTAAACTTTGCTTTAATATTTGTCTGACAAAACACCTTGCAAAGTTTCCTTGTTCAGTTTTCACCTGAAATTTTGTCCATAGGGCACCCAAATCATTCATTATAACATCAAAATAGTTACCAGGACATGTTTATGAGAACAATAAGGCCTTTTCTTTGAAATGTGGGACTTGTTACCTCAGGATCAGAGAACAAAAATCCATGTGTGCATCTCAGAGAGCGTATCTAAGCATGTTTTAACTGGAGAGAGAGCAGGGAGGGGTTCTCATTGACAATAGTGCAGTGAGAGACTGTCAGATACAGTGTTGGGTAAAGTCACTTTTAAAAGTAATTCATTACAATATTGCATTACTCCCTAAAAAAGTAACTACGCAATTGCATTACTTGGTTACTTTTTATGGACAAAGATATTGGTTAATAAAGTGAGATTAAATACATAAAGTATATTTGTGTTATTTAACAGATTTAATTATTACAGGTTTGCGTGATATTCTGAGTTTGCATTTCATTGTTTTTATTAATTTTGAGGAATGCTGAATCTGTTTTTGTGCAAGTGAGATGAGTAAATGCATGTTCACACATAGGGCCAGATTTACTAAACAGGGCGTGAGATCGCAATTACACAAAAGTGCAGATGTGAGTGGAAAGTTCTCCCCTTGATCTACTGACAGACGCAGCCATAACATTTCCATAATGAACAACACAATCTATCAAGAGCAGCGCAAATTAGCGTCTGGTTTAACGCATGCATCTTTGGGCGGCAAATAATGCCGCAAATACCAGTATGTTGACTAGCACAAACCTTAGTAAATCACCTTGCATGCTCATTAAAATACTAAATTTTGCATCTGAAAGGGAAACTCCTACAAATGCATATGCAATAAGGTCAGCTTTCCAGCACTAATTTTTCACTGCATGTCTTTAGTAATTTTTAATGCCAAAAGAGGGTTTGCCCTGGCGCAATTAAATCTGACATTTAGTTTAGAGCTACCATAACCATCATGTTCACACACAACGCCTCTGTACTTCCAATTTCTCTCTACATGGGGACAGGAGAGCTGTCAGTCAATAAATAGTCAAACAAATTAGTTATTTGAAGTAGCTCAGATGTTTTGTTGTAAATTTAAAAGTAATGTGTTACTTTACTAGTTACTTGAAAAAATAATCTGATTACGTTTTGGCTTGTCAGGGTGGAGGGAAAACTCTTTTTTTTGCTTTAATGTGAAAGTCAAAGCTCTTTTGTTAGAGATGTTCCCTTTAGAAAACTTACACAGATCAAGAGTAACAACTGCTGAACATGAGCTGGGTGCTCAGTAGATGAAGTTTTGGTCTGAACCTGTCTGTGGAATGCAGAGCAAAAGATGAATAAAGATACTAATCCCTATCTGATTACTCCTTTGACTCACTGATTCAGAGGGATGCTTGATTTGGTTTGACCTTTTTCCTCACAATTCTGAGTTTACATCTCACAGTTCAGAATTCTGAGTTTACATCTCACTAAATTTTTCGGCCACAGAATAACAAAATAAAAAAGGTAATTGCAACTTTATCTCACAATACAGAATTTTTTTCTCTGAATTTTTCTCAGAATTGTGAAAAAAGTCAGAAGTCTTAATGAACTTTTTTATCTTTTTACTCCATGTTATGTCATGTTTTACTCTCCATATTATGAAAGAGGATTAGGGCCAAGCAATAATAAAAAAATAAAACCATCTCGAGATTAAAGTTGTTAAATTTCAAGAAAAAAGTCGAGATAAAATGTTGAGAATAAAGTCATTAAATTACGAGAAAAAAAATCATTAAATTTCAAGAAAAAAGTCGATATGAAATGTTGAGAATAAAGTCATTAAATTACAAGAAAAAAGTCGTTAAGTTATGAGAACAAATTCGTTAAATTACGAGAAAAATGTTAAATTTCAAGAAAAAAGTTGAGATAAAATGTTGAGAATAAACTTGTTAAATTACGAGGAAAAAACTCATTAAATTTCGAGAAAAAAGTCGAGATAAAATGTTGAGAATAAACTCATTAAATTACGAGAAAAAAGTCGTTAAGTTACGAGAACAATTCGTTAAATTATGAGAAAAATGTCGTTAAATTTCAAGAAAAAAGTCGAGATAAAATGTTGAGAATAAACTCATTAAATTACGAGAAAAAAAATCGTTAAATTTCAAGAAAAAAGTCGATATAAAATGTTGAGAATAAAGTCATTAAATTACGAGAAAAAAGTCGTTAAGTTACGAGAACAAATTTGTTAAATTATGAGAAAAATGTCGTTACATTTCAAGAGAAAAGTCGAGATAAAATGTTGAGAATAAAGTCATTAAATTGCGAGAAAAAAGTAGTTAAATTACGAGAACAAATTCGTTAAATTATGAGAAAAATGTCGTTACATTTCAAGAAAAAAGTCGAGATAAAATATTGAAAATAAAGTCATTAAATTATGAGAAAAAAGTAGTTAAATTACGAGAACAAATTCGTTAAATTATGAGAAAAATGTCGTTACATTTCAAGAAAAAAGTCGAGATAAAATGTTGAGAATAAAGTCATTAAATTACGAGAAAAAAGTCGTTAAGTTACGAGAACAAATTCGTTAAATTATGAGAAAAATGTTAAATTTCAAGAAAAAAGTTGAGATAAAATGTTGAGAATAAACTTGTTAAATTACGAGAAAAAAGTCGAGATAAAATGTTGAGAATAAAGTCATTAAATTGCGAGAAAAAAGTCGTTAAGTTACGAGAACAAATTTGTTAAATTATGAGAAAAATGTCGTTACATTTCAAGAAAAAAGTCGAGATAAAATATTGAAAATAAAGTCATTAAATTATGAGAAAAAAGTAGTTAAATTACGAGAACAAATTCGTTAAATTATGAGAAAAATGTCGTTACATTTCAAGAAAAAAGTCGAGATAAAATGTTGAGAATAAAGTCATTAAATTACGAGAAAAAAGTCGTTAAGTTACGAGAACAAATTTGTTAAATTATGAGAAAAATGTTAAATTTCAAGAAAAAAGTTGAGATAAAATGTTGAGAATAAACTTGTTAAATTACGAGAAAAAAGTCGAGATAAAATGTTGAGAATAAAGTCATTAAATTACGAGAAAAAAGTCGTTAAATTACGAATTTGTTCTCATAATTTAACGACTTTTTTCTCGTAATTTAATGACTTTATTCTCATAATTTAATGAGTTTATTCTCAACATTTTATCTCAACTTTTGAGTTTTTTCTCAATGTAACAACTTTAATTTCGAGATGGTTTTATTTTTTTATTATTGCTTGGCCCTAATCCTCTTCCATACCATATATATAATACAGTCAAACCAAAAATTATTCAGACATTTTTGATATTTTTTTATGTTTTTTTACTAGTGGGTGCAGGACACTATAGTTCATTTATGTAAGTGAGGATAGCAAAATAAAGTAAACTGTGACATATTATACCCAAAAATTCTTCATACAGTGGACTACCAGTAAAACTGATAAACATTTGTGACCAAAAATTATTGACACTTTGACCTGACCATGTTTTTCTTAAATGTTATCTGACATAATTAAGATTATTTTTTCTGACACAGTTTAACTCTGAGATCTTGTCATATTGTATTACCATTTTATAATATATTTGATCGTTTTTTTTATTTTTTTTCAGGAAACATACAGTATAAATTGTCAATATTTCTTTACATTATAGAATATTTTACAAGTGACTGATTTATTAAAAAATATTAGTGTAAGAATTAATTTTTTTTTTGTTGTTGTTGTTGTTAAAACAATATTGTGTTTGTGTTTACAGAAAGAGCTTCATGACAAACAGACGGACATGATGAAGACGGTCACAGCAGCAGAAAACGCCATCAACAAGTTACAGGTCAACACGGTGTCTATAGAGGTAAAATATCACATTTACAGTCTGTCCACAGACCTGTTCGCAACCCATTGTACTTCTGTAGCATGAGGCATTTCCAAGTGAATCAGAATATTCCAAATGAAATTATTCTTTATGCACACAAGGGTCAAATTTGATTTGATGATTCTCACTAGATCGAGCTGAAACCTAGAAATAATTGGACATATTCACCTACCAATCCATCTGCTGTATAGTCAGTCACTTTGGATTTACTGTTCAATGCTTGACTAGTGTTAATAGTTTACATATTAACTGTACTATAAAGTAATGGAGTTCATTCCCTCTCTGAGTTCAGATTCAGGTGTGTGAGATCTGATCAACCTTTCTGGGTTTATTTTGAGATTTATTTGTGCTTGTTTGATCTGTTCCTGTTTGCCTGATTTCCTAGTTTGTTTGTTAATTCGTCCCACACTTGTTCTCTTTCATCCTAAATTTGTTTCCTCATGTGTTTAAGCCCTGTGTTTCCTCATGTCTTTGTCTGGTATTGTTTAAGTTAAGTGTAGCTGCTATTCGGACTTCTCCTCACATTGTTTATTAAAAGACTCTTTATTTAATTGGGATTTCATGCGTGTTAGTCTACATATCACAGTGGTCTATAAATGGCAGTTTTGTTGTGCATTACGCTTTATGCATTTATTGATGACATTTGATTATTGACATCCTAAATGTTCATGTTCAGAAAGTGTCTGGAGCTTCAGATACGTCTCATTCAAAAGATGACAGATGTTATGCAAAGGCCGGTCCCTCCGGCTTTAGAAAGAACAACCCTTTTGCTCAGTGACGTGTAATGACTCTGTCTGCCCGCAGGCGTCTGTGAAGGAGGTGCGAGGAGTGATCGAGGAGCAGTTCGACACGCTGCTGTCGGCCGTGGAGCAGGTGAAGAAGGAAGTGAGCGAGATCCTGGAGGCGGAGGAGCGGCAGGCGCTGCGGCAGGCCGAGGGAATCCGAGTTCATCTGGAGCAGCGCTGCACTGAACTAAAGAAAACCCAGAGTCGAGTCGAGAAAATCACCAAGAACAAACATGACATTGACTTCCTGCAGGTATGGAGATCCGTTCATGACCTTAAAGTATTTTTTAGCATGTGTTGTGGGTGTACAATTAAAATGCATTCAAATTAAAAGTTGCAATAGCAACGATATTGTTAACTAAAACTAAAATTAAAACTATTAGAAACATTTTTGTTAATTGAAATGAAGCTGAAATATAATTATTAGATGAATAAATTGATCAAAAATAAATAAATAAATAATAAGTTTAAGTTGAAACTATGGAAGGCAAGCTTGTTTCCACCATGAAATAAAAATAAAAAAGGTAATTGCAACTTTTTATCTCACAATTCTTACTTTTTTCTTGCAATTGCGAGTTTTTATCATGCAATTTTGAATTTATAACTCACAATTCTGCCTTTTATTTCTCAAAATTGTTTATATCTCACAATTCAGAGGGAAAAAAAGTCAGAATTGAGAGATATAAACACAATTTTGAGAAAAAATGAACAATTCTGAGAGTCTCTAGCAATTCTATCTCACAATTCTGAGAAAAAAAGGCAGAATTGTGAGTTATGAAGTCAAAATTGCGTAATAAAAACTTGCAATTGCAAGAAAAATGTCAGAATTGTGACTTATATCTCACAATTCTGACTATAACTCACAATTACAAGTTTAAATCTCGCAATTATGAGAAAAAAAGTCAGAATTGTGACATAAAAAGTCGCAAAATAAAAATTATATTTTTTTATTTAGTGGCGGAAACAAGCTTCCATATGAATCACTAAAATTACTAACTGGAAATAAATAAAAACAAAAACTAAAATAAAAAAATTAAACCACAATAGCTATATTAAACAAAAAAACAAAAAAACAAAAATAGCAAAAGCATATAATAAAATTACAAAAAATTAATATTACTATGAAAATACAAAAAGTAAAAACTATAATAGTATATAAATAATACTAAAGTAATGCCTGGGTATGCATATCTGTCTAGTCATATAATTAATCATATCGTTTACCGTTATGTGTACGAAGCATCATGATTCTGATACATCGATGTGTAGACGAGCCTCTATAATTTACTCTTCCTCTTCTTCTTCTTCTGAATCAGTTTCTGCTTCAAACATATATGTCTGAATTAAACCAATATTTCCATTGTGCAGTGTTTACTGCAGTTGAGCGAATGCATCAGGTAATCCGAGTGAGTGGAGGCGGAGACTAATTTGCATATTCATGGTTCCATGTATACTAAATACAGCAAGGGTGTCGAGTTACATTCAAGCTGCTTTAAGGTGTGAATTATTTTCACAGGAGGGAAAAAACACATAAACATGCCATTTTGATGATCAAAGATGAGTTTTAAGGGATCAGATTAATCAATATTGGGTTTTTTTTCCCAGGAGTATTCAGAGTGGAAAAAGGAAGCTGTTGATGTGTCTTTACCTGGTGTTTATATCGGCCTCATGGATCGACTGCAGTTGTTCAGTCGTGTTGTCAAACAGTCCACGAAAGAGATGTGCGCCAACCTGCTGACCTCGTACACCAACAAACTCAAAGACACCTGTAAAAACGGTCAGCGTGCAAAACTACATGAATTTCAGAAACATCATTTGTGTTTTATAAAGCACTGTGAAACTGTTGCTAATTTACCCAAATATCTTGTTTCAAATCACAGATAACATGGGCATAAAGACGACGGTTTATGCCATGATCGCTGCGAGACAGAACATGTCAATCTCGAATCCGAAGACCAGAGACGAGTTCCTCAAATGTGAGTGTTCACGAGGGTTATTAGTGTTAAATGAAACAAAACGACAGTGTGGTTTGACCATACAGCTTCTCAACTGCTTTACATTAAAGGGATAGTTCACCCAAAAATGAAAATTTGAAAAAGTCATATAATGCGTGTCAATGGGAACACAATCTATAAGAGTCAAAAAAACATGCACAGACAAATCCAAATTAAATCCAAATCCCTGTGGCTCGTGACGACACATTGATGTCCTAAGACACGAAACGATCGGTTTGTGCGAGAAACCCAACAGTATTTATATCATTTTTACCTCTAAAACACCACTATGTTCAACTGCCTTGAGCATTCGGTTGGTGAGGTCACTTCCGGCATCAGAGCGCGTTCAGACCTCACTAACCGGATGTGCAAGGCAGTTGGACATAGTGGTGTTTTTGAGGTAAAAATGGTATAAATACTGTTGGGTTTCTTACACAAATCGATCATTTGGTGTCTTAGGACATCAATGTGTTGTCACGAGCCGCAGGGTTTAATTTGGATTTGTCTGTGCATGTTTTTTTTTACTCTTATTGATGGAGTTCCCATTGACACGCATTATAAGACTGCAACGATTGGAGTTAAAAATCATCATTTGTGTTCTACTGA
Organism: Megalobrama amblycephala; assembly: GCF_018812025.1. Taxonomy (NCBI): domain Eukaryota; kingdom Metazoa; phylum Chordata; class Actinopteri; order Cypriniformes; family Xenocyprididae; genus Megalobrama; species Megalobrama amblycephala. The sequence goes on from NC_063063.1 coordinate 34,602,131, forward strand.
AGAAACAAAGTCACCTCCATCTTGGATGCCCTGGGGGTAGTTTTAATTTTTGGGTGAACTAACCCTTTAATATAATTTGAATGTATTTTTGGGTGATTGACTGTATTTTCTTTCACAGACGTCACGCCTCTGAGCCTCGACGGAGATACGGCTCATCAGTTCCTGCGTCTGACAGAAGAACGGAAGAAGGTCACGAACACGACGCCGTGGCAGCACAGCTATGCGGAGCTTCCCGAGCGCTTCGAGCACTTCAAACAGGTGCTGACGGTCGAAAGCTTCTACCTGGGACGCCACTATTTCGAGGTGGACATGAGAGGAGAGGGCACTCACGTCGGCCTGACGTACAAGAGCATCGACCGCAAGGGCTCCGAGAGCAACTGCTGCATCACGGGAAACAACTTCTCCTGGTGTCTGCAGTGGAACGGACGCAGCTTCTCCGCGTGGCACAGTGATGTGGAGACGCCGCTCAGCAGCCCTAAAGCCACACGGATCGGCGTGTACGTGGATTACTCCGGCGGCGAGCTGGCGTTCTATGACGTGGAGAACGACATGATGCTCATCCACAAGTTCCAGGCTCAGTTTCTGGAGCCGCTTTACCCTGCGTTCTGGCTTCCCAAGAAGGAGAACGTGGTTCTTCTGGAGCCCACAGGAGCATCATCATCTCTGAGGACCCCGTCTCCTGTTTCCTCTCCAAAATAAACTGCTTTTGCTCCACAGCATTTCCTTAGTATAATGTCTCGTTCATAAGAGATCATAAGAGATCTAAACTGATATTAAAGTTGTATGACTGCTTTAGTGCATTTATATTAAAATACCTCTAGAAAAATACATTGTAAAAATACTGTATTGGTCAAAAGTTTGGAAACATTAATTTTTTTTTATGTTTTTGAAATTTGAAATTAGTCTCTTAATCTCACTGAGGCTGCATTTATTTGATCAAAAATACATTAAAAACAGAGAAATATTTTTAGAACATAGATTTAGCTGTTTTCTATGTAAATATATGTTAAAATGTAATTTATTTCTGTGATCAAAGCTGAATTTTCAGCATCATTACTCCAGTCTTCAGTGTCACATGATCCTTCAGAAATCATTCTAATATGATGATTTGCTGCTCAAGAAACATTTATGATTATTAGTGCTGCTTCATATTTTTGTGGAAACTGTGATACATTTTATTTTTCAGAATTCTTTGATGAATAGAAAGTTAAAAAGAACAGCATTTATTATAAATAGAACTTTTTTTGTAATATTTATTAATTTCTTCAATGCCTTTAATTTATTGTGTCTTTGCTAAATAAAAGTATTTCTTTTCTTTTTCTTTTTTTTATCTTATGCCACATTTTTATTGGCAGTTTATCATGATTTTCCCAAATGATTAAATAAATAAACAAATAAATTATGCTAAAACTGTTTTCAACATTAATAATAACAAGAAATGATATTCTGAAGGATCATGTGACAGTTCAGCTTTGATCACAGGAATAAATTACATTTTACAATATATTACAACAGAAACCTGTTCATTTAAATTGTAATAATATTTCACAGTATTACTGTTTTTACTGTATTTTTGATCAAATAAATGTAGGCTTGAGTCTAAAAGACCATTTTTTTAAAAACGATTTTAAAAAATCTTTTTATATATATATATATATATATATATATATATGTATATATATATATATATATATATATATATATATATATATATATATATATATATATATATCCATGCAAAAGTATATAAGACAAGTTTCTTGTGTTTACAGTTATGTTGCTCAAGTGACCAAACCCATTTGACGTAGTTCAATATTTCAGCACATTTCACTAGGGTTGGTCACTGGTGAGATTGGGTGGGTGAACAGGACAGATATGACTCTATAATGACTCTGTACACTGTCTCTGTGCTGCTGTTTCCTCTCGTATGTTATATTTTGACAGACTGACAGTTATTTTGCCATCAAAATAAACATCATCTGTCTCTGCAAATAAAAAATGATTACAGTGAAATGCTGGTATTTATCCATGAGTTTTGTTGTCATAACCGGTTCCACTAGTCTACAGACAGAATGTTACAGCGCCTACAGCGTCATGCTTCAGTGCATAACTGATAAATGATGTGTATTTATTCTAAATTCTGAAGACATTTTTATTAAATAATTCACACATTAGAGTGTTACTTTCAACAATAATCACACTGAACCAATGCATAAAAATCAGAATTAGATTTAATGTCAAGTATGTTTACACACACAAGGAGAATGTATATATATAATATGCAAAGGTATGGAATATGAAGAGGTAGTTTTAAAGTAATATAAATAGTGAAGTGAGTATTAAAAATTTAAATAATATATATAAATACATTTTATTTATTATTTAACTTTATGTTTATTATATATATATAATGTTCTATAATAAATTAAATTTACAGCAGTAACAGAAAATCAGAAACAAAATATGATAATATATTGAATATGATTTACTAATTATCTTGTAAATAATATATTTTTATAAATACATTTCTGGATTAAATTTATATAAATTTTATAAAAAAATATATATAAATTTTAATCCAGAAATGTATTATATATATATATATATATATATATATATATATATATATATATATATATTGTTTATATAAATTTTATAAAAAAAAATATATAAATTTTAATCCAGAAATGTATTATATATATATATATATATATTGTAGTAGGCCTATATATACTGTGTGTGTGTGTCTGTGTGTGTGTGTGTGTGTGTATGTTTATGTGTGTGTATATATATATATATATATATATATATATATATATATATATATATATATATATATATTTATTTATTGTGTAAACAGGGACACACATATAATCCTGAAAATAGTATATGTTTGAAAAAAATATATAACTTATTTGGTGATATTTTACATGCAAATGTCATGTTGGTTAACACAGACGTGTGAAATTGGCTAAGTAATAATGAAAAATGATTAAAAATAGTATGCTAATCTTCAAAAAAACCCATTTGATCATATATCATCTTAAAAAGAACACTTGAATTAATAACTTTAAGCTTTGGAAACAGACTTTGGGACATTTTTGTGCCTTATGCATCTGATCAAATGTTGCAGACCCAAATGGCACCCGTTTCGTAGAATGACTCATAAATGTATTTTGAAGACTGTATTGTTAAATATTAATAGTGAATTATGTATTACACGTGATATAAAATATGTTATTTACTAAATAATTAATAAATCATATTCAATATATTATCATATTTTGTTTCTGTTTTGCTGTTACTGCTGTAATACAAAAAAATAAAAATAAAATCTGCTCACGCTGGTTCAGGCGCACTGTAGCCAGTCCTTACAGATCCGGAAGTGACGTGTCGCGTAACATCATCAGTAGCACCCGAAACATTCGCAGATAGTCATAACAATGAGGCTGGTGAGTGTGAAAATGTCCTTTTTTTAGTATTATTAATACTTTTGAAAAATTGTAAACATAGTTTCTGTGTACAAAATGCTTGCGTTCCTCTATTATAGGTTTAAGATAAGAAATGTTTTAATAATCTGGTTTAGCTTAGCATTCCTCTGACTGTAAACAACTCAGTTTTGAGTTTTATCTGCCATTTAATTATTCTTCACAAGACTGACAGCTGTCATCTTCTCATCTCGTTTCCAGGACCCGAATGATGATGAAGATGTGTCTTTATTTGATGCTGAGGAAGATTCAGCCACAAGAAAGAGCAAAATCAAGTGTGTCAACATTAGTTAGTCTGTTTAGATCGTAAATATCGCTTTTTTCCATGTATTTGATGACTCCGGTTTCGACTTGTTTTTATAGTATTTAATCAATAATATTTTACGTAAAATTGTACATTTTTAAGGACATTCAGGGATGCCCTCATTTAAAAAAAAATATATAAATTATTATTATTAATAATTACTTGTGTTATTAATACAATGCTTATTACATAAATTATTATCATTAATTAAATGTATTACCAAAACAGTATTTTTCATTCTAAAAATGCTAAATGTTTTCTTTTATGTTTAGTTTATAGTAATTATTACAGTAATTTTTAATAATATTAATTATTATTATTATGTTTGTGTGGTTCCAGGCATCCTCTGGCGTCCTTCTTCCACCTGTTCTTCCGAATCAGTGCGATTCTGGTCTACCTGCTGTGTGGCTCATTTGGCGGAAGCTTCATCGCCTGTATGGTCACCATCATCCTCCTCCTGTCATGTGACTTCTGGACTGTGAAGGTCTGTGTGGTTTCGGAATAACTGATCAGATGTCGAGCATCACTTTCACTCACACCTAAAGATTCAGACAAACCTCTGAGCCGAAATATTACACTTCAGCATGTAACTTGTCCTGCATATGTGTTTGTCGTCTTCTAGAATATCACAGGGCGTCTGATGGTGGGTCTGCGCTGGTGGAATCAAGTGGATGATGATGGAAAAAGCCATTGGGTGTTTGAGTCCAGAAAGGTACGATTACACAAAAATAAACATTTTTATTGCTGTACCATTTATATTACAGTAGATGTATACTGCTTTGTTATTTATAGAAAAACATGATTTAATATAGCTGCGAGCAGCGATGGCGGGCCCAAGCCCGGTGGCACCGCCACCCCGGTGGCTTCAGGGCAACTGTGCACAGCGGGCAATAGGCACTTAAAACGGTTAAACATCAAAGGACTATGTCAAATTCACTCCACATTTACTGCACTACAAGGTGCCACTATAGAGCCCCTCCTCCCTGCCCATTTTCAAAGGATTACATGTGCCAAGTTTTAACATTATTCTGATGAATTTTGAAGCAAATCAGGTAAAAATAAGAGGGTGATCTCAATGTATGCTGAAAGTGACACATTTTCTGCTTCCAGTTGGTGGCGCTATGACTTTGAATCACAATAGTCACATCCATGTGATCAGCCTTGTACAACGAAGACTAAGCCGAAGTTTCATCAAAATCAATTAATGTATGCAGGAGTTAAAACACTTTGTTTCCCTTTTCTTGCCATAAATTCGTTGCCTCGCCACGGCCAAACCGTTTGAGATATCCAAAATCCGTTTGCAATTAAACAACTTCAATGTGTTAGCAACAAGTTAAAAAAAGCTTGGTGTAAATTGGATAAACCCTGTAGGAGTAGTATTATAAAATTCATAGCCTGTTTTTTCAAAAAATTAACATTCAAACCAAAATAGCTGACTTCCTGTTGGTCGGAGCTAATGAATGTAAATTAGAAAATTGTCCGGCTTGATGAGAACAATATGTGTACCGAGTTTGGTGACTGTAGGAAAAACAAACCCCCCCACTTTTGTCAAAAGGTGGCGCTACTGAGCCCCTCCACCACGCCCATTTCTATGGCTTTGTCCATGTCTACTGGTTGACAATATTGATGTGTGTGTCGAGTTTCATGCAATTTGAAGCATGTTAAGAGCCTCAAAAACACTCAAGAATATTATTACAGTTTGACCTGTTGCCATGGCAACAATATTTCAAATATCAAAAATCCTGTCATAGGTCTACATCTGCTGTGTATTGACATTACACTGATGAAGTTTGAAGCAAATCAGGTAAAAATAAGAGGGTGATCTCAAAACATTTCAAAAAGTGATACACTTCCTGCTGCCAGTTGGTGGCGCTATAACTTTGACTCACAATAGTCACATACATGTGATCAGACTCCTATAACGAACACACTTGTGAAGTTTCATAAAGATCAATATATGTATGCAGACGTTATAACACATTTCCTGTTTCCTTTTTCTCGCCATAAATTCGTTGCCTCGCCACGGACAAACCGTTCGAGATATCAAAAATCCCCTGGCAATTTTTAATCATCAGTGTCTTGACTTCATGCTGACCGAGTTTGGTGGCGATCGGATTAATCGTCTAGGAGGAGTATATCAAATTCCAGAGCATGCGTTTTTCAAACAACCCTTAATAGCTGACTTCCTGTTGGCGTGACGTTTAACTTAGAGCACGAAAGTTGTTCGGCCCGATGAGGTCTATATGTGTACCGAGTTTCAGACTAATACGTGCAAGCGTGTTTAATATATGGACCAAATTTTCAGACCTTTTTCAAGGGGGCGCTGTTGAGCCCCCTGCCACGCCCGGGTACCAGCTTCTGCCCGGCCCTGTTGGCCGCGGATTCCAATGTGTGTGCCAATTTTCAAGAGTTTTTGAGCATGTTAAGGCCCCCAAAAAGCCCCGGAAGACGGAAAAAAAAAAAAAAAAAAAAAAAAAAAAAAATAATAAATATAGCTGCGAGCAGCGATGGCGGGCCCAAGCCCGGTGGCACCGCCACCCCGGTGGCTTCAGGGCAACTGTGCACAGCGGGCAATAGGCATTTAAAACGGTTAAACATCAAAGGACTATGTCAAATTCACTCCACATTTACTGCACTACAAGGTGCCGCTATAGAGCCCCTCCTCCCTGCCCATTTTCAAAGGATTACATGTGCCAAGTTTTAACATTATTCTGATGAATTTTGAAGCAAATCAGGTAAAAATAAGAGGGTGATCTCAATGTATGCTGAAAGTGACACATTTTCTGCTTCCAGTTGGTGGCGCTATGACTTTGAATCACAATAGTCACATCCATGTGATCAGCCTTGTACAACGAAGACTAAGCCGAAGTTTCATCAAAATCAATTAATGTATGCAGAAGTTATAACACTTTGTTTCCCTCTTCTTGCCATAAATTCATTGCCTCGCCACGGCCAAACCGTTTGAGATATCCAAAATCCGTTTGCAATTAAACAACTTCAATGTGTTAGCAACAAGTTAAAAAAAGTTTGGTGTAAATTGGATAAACCCTGTAGGAGTAGTAGTATAAAATTCTTAGCCTGTTTTTAAAAAAAATTAACATTCAAACCAAAATAGCCGACTTCCTGTTGGTCGGAGCTAATGAATGTAAATTAGAAAATTGTCCGGCTTGATGAGAACAATATAAATGTGTGGTATAAAATCAAGTGAAATTTACTTAAATAGTGATTTTTAATAAATTTGAATTATATCAATAAATAATTCATTTAAAGACATGCGTTGTACATAATGTTTGCAAACACAGCACATGACTTTCTATAACACCAATGTTCGAGAAAACACACACTCTCCTTTGTAAAAACAAAACAAAGATTTAAGTCTTGTATGTTGTAACTCAAATGACATTTGAAAAGTAGTCCTGTCCAAATAGTGATATAATGTCATGGTTCAATTTCAAATGAGTGTGAAGTTATCATTTGCAGTTCAATATTTCTATAAGTTCATCAAAAAATGTGTAAACACACACACATACACACACAGGTTTGTACTTCTGTCTTGGTGAGGACATTGCATAGACTTCCATTGATTTTAAATCGGGTCAATGATATTTTCTATCACATAACCCAATCCCTACTCCTAAACCCATCACAGAAAAATGTAACCATCACTAGATTTAAATAAAATATATTTCGGCTGATTTATAAGCCTTTTAAAATAGTGAGGACCAGTCAAATGTCCTCACTAGTGGGTTGTGAAAGTATTCCACAAAATAAGTGAGGACATTTGGTCCTCACAAGTAGAGTCAAAACAAGTACAGAGAGAGACACAGACAGAGACCCTCACACACACACACACACACACACACACACACACACACACACACACACACACACCCTCACACACACACACACACACACCCTCACACACACACACACACAAGAGTCAGACTGAGGGAGTGAGGAGGGAGTGAGGGGTGAGGGGGAGGTGGAGGGGGGTACCACAGAGAGGGAGAGAGAGGATGAAAAAATTCACATTCAAACCAAAATATCGGACTTCCTGTTGGTCAGAGCTAATGACTTTAAATTAGAAAGTTGTCCAGCTTAATGAGATCAATGTGTGTACCGAGTTTGGTGACTGTAGGTTAAACTAACCCCCCACTTTTTTCAAAAGGTGGCGCTATAGAGGCCCTCCTTCCTGCCCGTTTTTGAGGCTTTGCCCATGTCTACTGGATGACAATCCTGACATATCAGTCGAGTTTCATGCAATTTGATGCATGCTAAGTGTCTCAAACACATCCAAAACAAATATTGAAGTTTAATCTGTTGCTATGGCAACAGTGTTTGAAAAATAATAAAAATCTTTTTACAGGTCTTCATTCGTTATGCCTTCACATTATTCTAATGAAGTTTGAAGCAAATTTGGTAAAAAATAGAGGGTGATCTTAAAGCATTTTGAAAATAACACACTTCCTGCTGCCAGTTGATGGCGCTATAACTTTGACTCACAACAGTCACATACATGTGATCGGCTTCCTTCAATGAGCACACAGCTGAAGTTTCATAAACATCAATCAATGTATGCAGAGGTTATAGCACATTTCCTATTTCCCTTTTCTCACCATAAATTCGTTGCCTTGCGACGACCAAACCGTTTGAGATATCAAAAATCTGCTCGCAATTTTTAATCCTCAATGTCTTGACTTCATGCTGACCGAGTTTGGTGGTGATCGGATTAATCGCCTAGGAGGAGTATATCAAATTCCAGAGCATGCGTTTTTCAAACAACCCATAATAGCTGACTTCCTGTTGAGCCAGCGTATAACTTAGAGCATGAAAGTTGTTCGGCCCGATGAGGTCTATATGATTACAGAGTTTCATACAAATACATGCAAGCGTATTTGATATATGGACCAAGTTTTCGGACACCATTCAAGGGGCGCTGTCGAGCCCCCCTGCCACGCCCGGGTCCCATCCTTTGTGGCGTCCTAATGGCCACAGATTCCAATGTGTGTGCCAATTTTCAAGAGTTTTTGAGCACGTTAAGGCCCCCAAAAAGCCCCGGATGACGGAAAAAAAAAATTCTCCTTAGAAAAACAAAAGGGCCCTTCGCCATTACATTGGCTTGGGCCCTAAATATAGCTGCGAGCAGCGATGGCGGGCCCAAGCCCGGTGGCACCGCCACCCCGGTGGCTTCAGGGCAACTGTGCACAGCGGGCAATAGGCACTTAAAACGGTTAAACATCAAAGGACTATGTCAAATTCACTCCACATTTACTGCACTACAAGGTGCCGCTATAGAGCCCCTCCTCCCTGCCCATTTTCAAAGGATTACATGTGCCAAGTTTTAACATTATTCTGATGAATTTTGAAGCAAATCAGGTAAAAATAAGAGGGTGATCTCAATGTATGCTGAAAGTGACACATTTTCTGCTTCCAGTTGGTGGCGCTATGACTTTGAATCACAATAGTCACATCCATGTGATCAGCCTTGTACAACGAAGACTAAGCCGAAGTTTCATCAAAATCAATTAATGTATGCAGAAGTTATAACACTTTGTTTCCCTTTTCTTGCCATAAATTCGTTGCCTCGCCACGGCCAAACCGTTTGAGATATCCAAAATCCGTTTGCAATTAAACAACTTCAATGTGTTAGCAACAAGTTAAAAAAAGCTTGGTGTAAATTGGATAAACCCTGTAGGAGTAGTAGTATAAAATTCATAGCCTGTTTTTTCAAAAAATTAACATTCAAACCAAAATAGCTGACTTCCTGTTGGTCGGAGCTAATGAATGTAAATTAGAAAATTGTCCGGCTTGATGAGAACAATATGTGTACCGAGTTTGGTGACTGTAGGAAAAACAAACCCCCCCACTTTTGTCAAAAGGTGGCGCTACTGAGCCCCTCCACCACGCCCATTTCTATGGCTTTGTCCATGTCTACTGGTTGACAATATTGATGTGTGTGTCGAGTTTCATGCAATTTGAAGCATGTTAAGAGCCTCAAAAACACTCAAGAATATTATTACAGTTTGACCTGTTGCCATGGCAACAATATTTCAAATATCAAAAATCCTGTCATAGGTCTACATCTGCTGTGTATTGACATTACACTGATGAAGTTTGAAGCAAATCAGGTAAAAATAAGAGGGTGATCTCAAAACATTTCAAAAAGTGATACACTTCCTGCTGCCAGTTGGTGGCGCTATAACTTTGACTCACAATAGTCACATACATGTGATCGGACTCCTATAACGAACACACTTGTGAAGTTTCATAAAGATCAATATATGTATGCAGACGTTATAACACATTTCCTGTTTCCTTTTTCTCGCCATAAATTCGTTGCCTCGCCACGGACAAACCGTTCGAGATATCAAAAATCCCCTGGCAATTTTTAATCATCAGTGTCTTGACTTCATGCTGACCGAGTTTGGTGGCGATCGGATTAATCGTCTAGGAGGAGTATATCAAATTCCAGAGCATGCGTTTTTCAAACAACCCTTAATAGCTGACTTCCTGTTGGCGTGACGTTTAACTTAGAGCACGAAAGTTGTTCGGCCCGATGAGGTCTATATGTGTACCGAGTTTCAGACTAATACGTGCAAGCGTGTTTAATATATGGACCAAATTTTCAGACCTTTTTCAAGGGGGCGCTGTTGAGCCCCCCTGCCACGCCCGGGTACCAGCTTCTGCCCGGCCCTGTTGGCCGCGGATTCCAATGTGTGTGCCAATTTTCAAGAGTTTTTGAGCATGTTAAGGCCCCCAAAAAGCCCCGGAAGACGGAAAAAAAAAAAAAAAAAAAAAAAAAAAATAATAATAAATATAGCTGCGAGCAGCGATGGCGGGCCCAAGCCCGGTGGCACCGCCACCCCGGTGGCTTCAGGGCAACTGTGCACAGCGGGCAATAGGCACTTAAAACGGTTAAACATCAAAGGACTATGTCAAATTCACTCCACATTTACTGCACTACAAGGTGCCACTATAGAGCCCCTCCTCCCTGCCCATTTTCAAAGGATTACATGTGCCAAGTTTTAACATTATTCTGATGAATTTTGAAGCAAATCAGGTAAAAATAAGAGGGTGATCTCAATGTATGCTGAAAGTGACACATTTTCTGCTTCCAGTTGGTGGCGCTATTACTTTGAATCACAATAGTCACATCCATGTGATCAGCCTTGTACAACGAAGACTAAGCCGAAGTTTCATCAAAATCAATTAATGTATGCAGAAGTTATAACACTTTGTTTCCCTTTTCTTGCCATAAATTCGTTGCCTCGCCACGGCCAAACCGTTTGAGATATCCAAAATCCGTTTGCAATTAAACAACTTCAATGTGTTAGCAACAAGTTAAAAAAAGTTTGGTGTAAATTGGATAAACCCTGTAGGAGCAGTAGTATAAAATTCATAGCCTGTTTTTTCAAAAAATTAACATTCAAACCAAAATAGCTGACTTCCTGTTGGTCGGAGCTAATGAATGTAAATTAGAAAATTGTCCGGCTTGATGAGAACAATATGTGTACCGAGTTTGGTGATTGTAGGAAAAACTAACCCCCCCACTTTTGTCAAAAGGTGGCGCTACTGAGCCCCTCCACCACGCCCATTTCTATGGCTTTGTCCATGTCTACTGGTTGACAATATTGATGTGTGTGTCGAGTTTCATGCAATTTGAAGCATGTTAAGAGCCTCAAAAACACTCAAGAATATTATTACAGTTTGACCTGTTGCCATGGCAACAATATTTCAAATATCAAAAATCCTGTCATAGGTCTACATCTGCTGTGTATTGACATTACACTGATGAAGTTTGAAGCAAATCAGGTAAAAATAAGAGGGTGATCTCAAAACATTTCAAAAAGTGATACACTTCCTGCTGCCAGTTGGTGGCGCTATAACTTTGACTCACAATAGTCACATCCATGTGATCAGACTCCTATAACGAACACACTCGTGAAGTTTCATAAAGATCAATATATGTATGCAGACGTTATAACACATTTCCTGTTTCCTTTTTCTCGCCATAAATTCGTTGCCTCGCCACGGCCAAACCGTTCGAGATATCAAAAATCCCCTGGCAATTTTTAATCATCAGTGTCTTGACTTCATGCTGACCGAGTTTGGTGGCGATCGGATTAATCGTCTAGGAGGAGTATATCAAATTCCAGAGCATGCGTTTTTCAAACAACCCTTAATAGCTGACTTCCTGTTGGCGTGGTGTTTAACTTAGAGCACGAAAGTTGTTCGGCCCGATGAGGTCTATATGTGTACTGAGTTTCATACTAATACGTGCAAGCGTGTTTAATATATGGACCAAATTTTCAGACTTTTTTCAAGGGGGCGCTGTCGAGCCCCCCTGCCACGCCCGGGTACCAGCCTCTCCGGCGTCCTAATGGCCGCGGATTCCAATGTGTGTGCCAATTTTCAAGAGTTTTTGAGCATGTTAAGGCCCCCAAAAAGCCCCGGAAGACGGAAAAAAAATAAAAAAAAAAAAAAAAAAAAAAAATAATAATAATCCTTAGAAGAACAAGAGGGCCCTGCGCGAATTTTCGCTTGGGCCCTAATAATCCTTAGAAAAACAAGAGGGCCCTGCGCGAATTTTCGCTTGGGCCCTAATTAACTCCACTGTTTAAAAGTCGGTACGATTGTTTCTTCTGCTCACCAAGGCTGCATTTATTTGATCAAAAATACTGTAAAAATAGTGAAATATTTTTACAATTCAAAATAGCTGTTTTCTATGTGAATATATAGTAAAGTGTAATTTATTCCCGTGATCAAAGCTGAATTTTCAGCATCATTACTCCAGTCTTCAGTGTCACATGATCCTTCAGAAATCATTCTAATATGCTGATTTGCAACATTTTTTTAAAAAATAGAAATCTTTTGTGACATTTTAAATATCACTTTTGATGATTTTAATGATTCTTTGCTGAATAAAGGTGTTAATTTATTTCTAACAAAATGTCCTCTTCTGTGTTCAGGTTTGACTTTAGTAAAATTAATGCAAAAACTGACACTTAAAATCAGCATTTCAAACAAAAAAAATCTAAACCTTGACAAATAGTAGTTGTTGAGATTGTCATAAGTATAAATCCAAATCCATAACTTAATAAAATAAGCATTTCTGTCTAAAAACCATTAGAGACACTATATATGCATCTAGTGGTTACAACATGGCATTACATACATTTTTATATTTTTTACACCCACCAGATGGCACTAATCTACCTTCAAAAATTTGGATTGTTTTGCATGCATTGTCTCTATTTTAACATGGAATACAGCTTTAGTTGGGAAATTATTTACAAATATATTAGAAATAAATTGTGTATTATTTTCAATGGGAAAAAATAACTAGTAAAATTTTTATAAATATTGCATAATATCATAAAATACCCTCAAAATTTTAAATAATAATCAAAAAATATTATTGAACAAAAATATATTACATTGGTTTTCCTGAAAAACAACATAAGTTACATTTCATGGCTTTGGTCACTTCTGACCGCCAAGTGTGACCCCTAAATGAAGAGGACCAGAGTGTTGAATGTGAATTTGCTTTTTTGTTTTGTTTTTGCATTACACATCTGTGTGATTTGTTGTGTGTTCTGTCTATATCCCTGTGTGTTTACAGGCCACAGGGACTCAGTCTTCAGCATCACGAACCTCAAACGCAGAGTCTCGAATCTTCTGGCTGGGTCTGGTCATCTGCCCCGTCATCTGGGTCGTTTTTGCTTTCTCTACACTCATATCCTTTAAGATAAAATGGCTGGTGAGTTCTGAGCTTCAGCTGTCTGTCCGTTTACTGGCTCTCTTTATGAGGTGTTGCATAGACACTAAGACATCTTTGACGTTCTTCTGTGAGTAATCTTGTTTCCTCTGGCAGGCGGTGGTGATTATGGGAGTGGTGTTACAGGGAGCAAATCTCTACGGATATGTGCGCTGTAAAGTGGGAGCCAGAACAAACCTGAAGAACGTGGCAACAAATTACTTTGGAAGGCAGTTTCTAAAGCAGGTGTGTTCACAAGACATATCTCTTTATAGTGGGCTTCAATGGCCTCCAAATGGTTGAAGGTCAAAATTAGTTTCAGTGCAGCTTCAAAGGGCTTTAAACGATACCAGACAAGGAATAAGGGTCTTATCTAGCGAAACGATCAGTCATTTTATAAAAAAAAATAAATAAATAAATAATATATACGTTTTAACTATAGACGCTCATCTTGAACTAGCTCTCTTCTTCTTCTCTATTAGAATTCCGGCAGTGTAGACGCTGCTAAGTGTATTACTGCCCTCCACAGGTCAAAGTTTGAACTAAATTGTCATATACAATATGCTAGTGCAAGTATATAACAATTAGTTCAAACTTCAGACTAATCCTTTAACGTGCCAGATCAAACCTCATTGGTTCTTGCTCAGACGTGCCGTGTGACACGTGAGAATGAACCTCATTGGTGCTCACGTGTCAGTCAAGCATATTTGAGCTTCCGTTTACCATATTTGAATGCACCATGTTTGTTCATTAAAATTTCTTCAGTTGTGTTTTGAAGATGAGTCTTTTGGGTTTGGAATGACATGAGGGTTATGAAATGATGACAGAACTTTGACTTTTTGGGTAAACTGTCACTTTAATAGTGTCCTAATTTAATTTTACACTTTCTAATGATACAGTATATAACTCGATATTGTTCTCTTTTTATTTTCAGGCTTTCACAAAACAAGAGGAATCTTAGGAAGGAACGTCTGACTTCAAAATTCACACAATGAACTTTTAACATTTAAGGAAACGGTTACTTGGTTAGCTGATTTGTGTTAGTTGTTTTCTATAATTTAACCACAACCTGTTAAATAATATGTTTGACATTTAAAAATACATTTAACTTCTTTATATTACTTATTTTTTAACGAACTAGCTTAAAGAATACAGATTTTTGTTATAAAATATTGCATGACATTATGTATTATGCTTCTGTTTTGCCGACAGTGACACAAAACAACAGATGTACATATTTATATACTACTGTAAATTATTTTTGGGGGGGGATTATATGTATTTTCTCTAGTTAATGATATGAAAGTTGATGATTGAGTGATTGTATCTCATGTTCAGTGAATTCAAGAAATAAATGGAGTTCACCATTTTGTTGAATAGTGTTTCCTTTAATTGTGCCTCATCATTTGAAGAACTAAATAAAAATCAGCAAGTTTTGACCTACGGTATCATTCAGACACCCACTGACATCAAGAATCAGCCTATGAATCGCAGCAATGGTGACAATCAACAAAAAGCTTCATGCCGCAGTGCATTCTGGGTGCACCAATCAAAACTCATCCATGGCTCCCAGCATGCATTGCGGCATGGATTTTTAGTAGCTTGTTTTCTCACCATTGTTGAAGTTTGTATGGTGATAATTGATGTCAATGTGTGTCCAAACAAAAAACTTGTATTAAGTGGTGTCATTGCGATTATTTAACTGCTCCCAATCGTAAATATGTTTAACATGTTTAATATTTACGATTTCTGATCGAGCTGCCTCTGACGCGATAGCCAATGACACCACACAATAGAGGATTTTTTGGACAATTTAAAATCATTTATGAATTGGGCCATGTAATGCAGTTAAATTGGAATTGAATGACGTTTTGAGGACTTTTATTTTGTATATGTTGTGAGTCACTTCGCCGCCATCTTGCCGTTTGTGTTGTATTGTTTCCGCTGTCTTCACGTTAATGTTGCAATATTATAGTGAATTTATCATTCATTTGGACGGATCCAGCTGTCATTTCCATCACATTTCTGACCGCCAGGATGATCCCGACCGAAGACGCGTCCGCTCGGAAGCGAGAGATCGAGGACAAACTCAAACAGGTCCGTAAAATGAGGAAAAAACAGGAAGAATGAAGAATAACATGAGAATCCCGTGATCAGGGAGCGGATGTTATTAATGTCATTTGCGATAAAATAGACTGAAAATCTGCATGATTGTCATGGAAATAATGACATGAAGCATTTTTGAAGCTTAATAATGGAAAAATAATAATGTTATGTTGATAGGGTGCATAGATATGGACTTGTATGTTTTATTTATAATCTTCAGGAGCAAGAAACTCTGTCTTTTATTCGTGAAAGCCTGGAGAAGAGTGATCAGCTCACTAAAGGAATGGTAAGAGATGATCAGTTCATATATTTAGTGAAATTGTATATATTTAGTTTGTGTCATCCTGATTTTGAGATATAAGATGATAAACTCTGAATTTACTGACTTCAGCAGTGCTGTACAGTGATAATATGCTGCTACATCCATTGTAAATATTATTTTGTTATTCATTTTAATCAATAAAACCATGAATGTGTTTTGATTCTTCCAGGTGTCCATCCTGTCCTCGTTTGAGAGCCGTCTGATGCAGCTGGAGAACTCCATAATCCCGGTTCATAAGCAGACTGAAAATCTGCAGCGACTGCAGGAGAATGTGGACAAAACTCTCTCCTGTATGGATCACGTGATCAGCTACTATCATGTGGCCAAAGACACCGACAAGATCATCCGGGAAGGGTGAGTGTGACCTGAGACTCGTGTTAGGCAAATATATCGGTCAGATGTTATCCACTGAAAACTGTTGTCATTCCCACCTTATTTCATTTCCAAAATCTACCAATTGGTGTTACAGGGCTTGAATTTCAGCATGGGATTGCACATATTGCGCATAATTTTACTCATTCACACAGATTTTGTTCTCGCACACAAAGTGTGCACACATAAAAATGCCTCTCAGTACTAAATTGAGTTCTTTTTCGCTGCTTATTGCGCTTAAACAGACAAATACACACAAAATAATGTCAAAATGCCAGTCTTGGTGAGTACTCATGTAAACACAGTCAGTTATGTTTTAAGTAAACGTAAACAGTTGAGAAAGAAAACACATGTGTAACAGTATAATGGATCCGTGCATCAGCTCTTAAAGTGACAGCAGCTTAATAAACCTGCTGCCAAATTATGAGATATTATTAAAAATATCTATATGGCAGTTTTTCCCCATGGTATCGATGTTAAAATTGTGGCCAGTGAAAATGCTTGTAACTTTTGAAAACCACTACAACAGTGACTGGTGAGCAAAAAATTTGAATCCCTAAATTTTATATATATTTTTATTTATTTATTTATACAAAAATAAATAATTATATATAAATAAAAAATAAATATATAAAAATAAATAAATCTATGAATATATTTATTTTTAATTTATTTATATATATATATATATATACACACTACCAGTCAAAAGTTTGGAAACATTACTATTTTAATGTTTTTGAACGAAGTCTCTTATGCTCATTAAGGCTGCATTTATTTCATAATAAATGCAGAAAAAACAATAATATTGTGAAATATTATTATTACAATTTCAAATTATGGTTTTCTATTTTAATATACTTTAAAATATAATTTATTTCAGTGATCAAAGCTGAATTTTCAGCATCATTTCTCCAGTCTTCAGTGTCACATGATCCTTCAGAAATCATTAATAAATCAGTAATTTTTTTCTTTCTTTTTTTTTGAAAGAAATTAATACTTTTATTCAGCACAGATGTGTTAAAATGATTAAAAAGTGAGATTTATATTGTTAGAAAAGATTTATATTTTGAATAAATGCTGTTCTTTTTAACCTTTTATTCATCAATGAATCCTGAAAAAAGTATCACAGGTTCCAAAATAATATTAAGCAGCACAACAGTTTCCAACATTGATAATAAATCATCATATCAGAATGATTTCTGAAGGATCATGTGACACTGAAGACTGGAGTAATGATGCTGAAAATTCATCTTTGCATCACTGAAATAAATTATATTTTAAAGCATATTAACATAGAAAACCATAATTTTAAATTGTAATAATATTTCACAATATTACTGTTTTTTTCTGTATTTATTATGAAATAAATGCAGCCTTAATGAGCATAAGAGACTTCGTTCAAAAACATTAAAATAGTTTCCAAACTTTTGTCTGGTAGTGTATATATACTCATATCAGTCAATCACTACTCTTGCAGCCCAGCTGGTCGTCTGGACGAGTATCTGGCCTGCATTGCAAAGATCCAGAAGGCCGTGGAGTATTTCCAGGACAATAATCCCGACAGTCCTGAGCTCAACACAGTGGTACGTTCCTCTTCCTCTCACAAACTCCTCACTCTCCTTCAGTTTGAATGAAGCATTCACCAGCGAGGGCTGTCGTGTTGCAGAAAGCTCGTTTCGAGAAAGGAAAGGAGCTGCTGGAGGCGGAGTTTCGCAGCCTGCTGACGCGGTACAGTAAGCCAGTGCCGCCCGTCCTCATCCTGGACGCCATCGGAGGAGACGAGGACATGGAGGTGCAGGAAGACGTTACGCTGGAGCACCTGCCCGAAGCCGTGCTGCAGGACATCATCTGCATCTCTGCATGGCTGGTGGAGTACGGACGCAACCAAGGTGGACACACGCAAACGCTTTTATCTTACACGTATGTCACGAGGATGTTTGAAATCTCACGTTGTGTGTTTTTTTTTATCTGCAGACTTCATGAACGTGTATTTCCAGGTCCGATCCAGTCAGCTGGATCGGTCCATCAAGGGTTTGAAGGAGCATTTCCGTAAGAACAGCGCCAGCTCTGCCATCCACTCCCCCGCCGTACAGACCAAACGCAAGGAGACGCCCACCAAGAAGGCTCCGAAAAGACCAGGTCAGTGACCTTTAGCCCTTGACCTCACCAGATCGGGTCTCTTTGGGTTCCTGATGGATTGCGATCAGGTGTATCTGTCTTCCATGACCTCATTTCCTGTCGAGAGTTCTCCTCTTTTCCTATTCCTAGTGTGTGTTCTCACTAACCGTCTCCTCTCCTCTGCCCGTTTCTCTTCTCTGTCTCACTCGTGTCTGATGATGTCAGTCTACATCCCAGGTAAAGTTGCAGCTGTATTGTGTGACGTGTCCATCGCTTGCTTCTGTTCGCAGAGCCAGAGCTTCACATTATACACACACACACACACACACACATATACATGTGACAGATCAGGATTCATTGTGTCCATGAAAGGCCTGTTCACATGCAGAGCAACTGTTTTTCACTAGTAAAATTTGCTGGCCAAATACACCCAAACATTATACACACAGAGTGTGACACAAACATTTATTTTGATGGAAAAAAATGGCCTTTGTGGTGAACCAAAAAAGAATTATACTACCATTCAAAAGTTTGGGGTCAGTAAGATTTTTGTAATGTTTTTGAAAATACTGTAAAAAAAAAAAAAAAAAAAAATTAATATTTGCTATATTAAATAAATATATTTAATTTAATTTTAATTTATTTTAATTATTTTAATTTATTTTTTTAATTAATTTATTTATTTAGTTAATATTTAAATTAAATTATTAAATATAATTATTACAGAGTATCTTCTGCTCACCTAGGCTGCATTTATTTGATCAAAAACACAGTAAAAACTGTAATATTGTGAAATATTATTACAATTTAAAACAGCTGTTTTCTATGTGAATATATAGTAAAGTGTAATTTATTCCTGTGATCAAAGCTGAATTTTCAGCATCATTACTCCAGTCAGCGTCACATGATCATGATTTTCATGATTTGATGCTCAAGAAACATTTCTGATTATTATTAATGTTTAAAACAGTTGTGCTGCTTCATATTTTTGTTGAAACTCTCATGCATTTTTTTCAGGATTCATTGAATAGAAAGTTCAAACCAACATCATTTATTTGAAATAGAAATCTTTCGTAATATTTTAAATGTCTTTATGGTTATTATTGATCAATTTAATGCATCCTTGCCAAATTAAAATTTTTTAAGTATTTAAAAAAAATCTTACATACCCCAATTTGCACTCAATGGTCCTCATTCATTAAAAACAAGCAGAACAACTTTTTCTAAAATCTTAATTAAGGCTGGGTATTGACACAATATTCACGATTTGATTCAATTACTATTCACATGCTTTCGATTCGATATCGATTATTTTGGATGTAGTATTTCAGTTACAGTTCATCAAAAAAATCTCTCAGCTAATGCTGTAAACTACACATGAGAGTCAGCTGGTGCTACTATAATAATATTGAAGATTAAATTAACTTATTTATATACAAACACTTAAATTACACTCAATGATGTTTTTATTATAAATAAAGTTTAGAATTACATAATCATATTTATACTCCAATTCGTTTTTTTGAAATATAAACATTTAAATGGCGGCTGTCATAACTGATTTATTCAAACATGCGTTAAATATTGAAGAACATGATAATGAATATGTAACGGTGCATAGCTATATTTATCAGAATATTGCTTTCTAGAGCACTTTTCTAGCTGACTAATGAGTTTATGGTCACTGAATATGTTTTTCTGAGGTAAATGTGACGTCACGTGACATTGAAGCTGTTTTATTGAGTCTTTCCGAGGTTGAAACACTGATTGAGCGATTACACGAGACATGATACGGATTTCAGTAAGTTGTACTGTATATTTTAACATACCTTCAGATGTTCATGCATGTTTATTTCGCTGTAACTGGTATTAAAGCGGAGGAGAGGATGATCACATGCTTCTCTTTAACTGAGGCGCTAAAGCGATCCGTCACGCCACATTAAACAGCGGCAATTATTTTTTGAATCTCATAATAAGATGGATGTCATTTGAAATCTGAGACTTTTCTTCATATCAAAAGTAACAAAGCACAAAGATTATTGCGATTTATTGGATGGGAGGAGCTACATATTCTGCTCATTCATCAACTGAAAACAGACTAGACTAATTAATTCTTGGGATTTAAGAATCGATATCGGTTCGTAAAAATGAGAATCGATTAAAATCGAGAAATTGATATTTTTTTTACCCAGCCCTAATCTTTATATAGCCATTTTTTTCTCAGTATTTAAATACTTTATCAGACCGTGCTTGCGTAAATTGTCATGCAAATCAAATGGCAATTTATTTAAGAATAGTTTTATGAACCATTTAGACAGAAATCATTCTATTCATGTTTCTTAAAGCTGCAGTAAGCGATTTCTGAGAATCACTATTGATATTTGAAATCACCAAAACAAACACGCCCCACCCAAAAGGATCACACCCCTATCTAGATAGCTCCGCCCCCAAATTCACAAACACACTATGCAACACAGCCACCTCCCCCTTCATGAATGGATACACCCCTCACTGCTGATTGGCTACAAGTGTGTTTTGGCGTTCCAGTCTGATCCACTTTCAACAGCGTTTCTCAAAAATTGCTTACTGCACCTTTAAATGAGGCCCAATGTGAAAAGGCCTTTACACACACACAGACAGACACACACACACACACACAGTAGAGATAGACTGATATATCATCCAGGCTTTGTTCATTTTCATATTATTGTTATTAATCAGGTTAGTATTTTAAGCTGTAGGCTATAGCAGACGCTTTCCTTCCTGTCTGTTGGAACTATGTATCAGTTTGAAGCGCTCTTTCACAGTGGTGTTAGTGTATTTTCTCTGTGTGGAGGGCACATTTTGTCAGCTAACAGCACTGTATTGCTATGAAGTGTCTCAACAGTGAGAAAGGAAGTTCTTTGTTTTCTACTAACACTCACTGCATGTGCACATCTCCACCACATGGAGGCGCTGTGACTGTTCAGCCCTCACTAACAGACTGCCAGTGTCTTTGTCATGCTTGAAGAAACATCTACCGCACTTTAACTGCTTATTAAAGGGGTTAATCACATTTTCTTTGATATTTTGATCTTTGTATTATTTATTAGTAGTAGTACGGTTTAATTCATCGTACTTTGAAAACATTCTAATCTGCAAGAACGGCTCTTTCAGAAACCATCCTTCTTTACATATCAACACACATATTTAAAGTTTAGCCAATCACAATAGAGCTCATTTACATATTCAAGTCTTTAATTACAGCTATGGAGTGGAAATGCTCGTGAAAAATTAAATGATGCCAGGCAACTTTAACAAAGATATTGTGGAAAACTAATAGGATATAAAATGCTGATATGACCCCTTTAAGACACACGCCGCACAATGACTCTCACGTGTTTAACTCTGTGTTCAGTATAAGTTTCTGATGTTAATAGGTTTCAGATTGTTGTGATGTTTGGCAGCGGCTGATGCTTTTGAGCAGCGCTAATATTAATGAGTGTATTAACATCACTGTTCATGACACAATGCTGTAGTTTAATAGCTGTGATTGATTAACCGTTGTATTTTCTCCTCAGTGTGTTTGACGTGTTCTTTTTGTTTAGTTGTAGACATTGTGATGATATGTGATGTGATGTTTGTGTGCACTGCAAGCGTGTGTGTGTGTGTGTGTGTGTGTGTGTGTGCAAGGTCCAAAATTAACTTTTTGCCACTCCTGCTAATGACGAGTCAATTTAGAAAGTCTACCAGCTATAAATAAGTATTAAATATTTTTACATGCCATTAAACATTGGTAAAAATTTTGCATTGTTTTTATTAAACATTTTTAATTTAATAAGTAATTTGTGGTATCATATGCAAGTCTTTTTATGACATCCTGATTTGTGTTTATATTTTTGTATTGTTTACTTAATGTGAGTAATATTTTAGTTTACTTTTATACATAATTATTTTCTATTTTTATTACAATAAAAATAAACGAAAACAAAACGAAACATAAAACACTTCATAGTAATAACACACCAATAAAAAAAAAATCATAAAAAATATATTATTAGACTATTTACAATACTGTATTTTTTCTACCAAAAATAAGCAAATAACAATTACTAACTAAATTAAAAGTAAATAAATTCCACTTTAAATTTCAGAGTAAATGCACATTTATTTTTATTTTATATCCCCCCTAGCAAATTATAAAGTTTTAGGTAAATTGGTTGTAAAATTTTTTCATATAAATTCATATCTTAATTTAATATTTTAAAATTTTAAATTTAAAATTAGGATTTGATGGTGAAATTTCCACTAAGTTAAAATCATTCAAATGCATGCAAGTCACAACAAATGTTTTCTTTAAGATACTTTTTGTATATTTTTAATTTATTCATGTCAGATTATGCCAATGTGGTCAGAAAAATAAACTTGTTTTCCCTTTGAATAAAGATTATTTTTCTGACCACATTGGCATTTTCTGACCAAAAAATTGGCATAAGATGTTTTTTCTTGTTTAAGGGGAGACACTACAGGCAAAAACACTGTTTTTTCAGGCATCTGTCAATTTTGAGATTTTGCACTTTTGGGCTTTTCATATAGTGTTTTTTCAGACTGGTGGAAAGAAAACATCCAAAATACACTTTTAAGTGTATATTTTATAGCACTTTATTTATTTGCATCTATAGATATCAATTACAGTAAATATCTTTAAAGGCCGAGTTTTTTCTCCTGCTCTGAGTCACAAATCTCCACTTCAGCTGAACTTATATACACCAAACTTTACAGTTTTATTCCCATCTATATTCTGAAGGTTTTTACAGAGGGATTTGTTGATATATAATTTGCCTGATTTTATACAACATTTTATTCCTAAAAAAAAATGGTGAAAATATTTTTTTTTTCTACCTGTTGATAGTATTTTCTGATTTATAGAGTGATAAAAAGAGATATCCAAAATTCCCTCTGTAAAAACCATTGAATTTAATATGTCCAAAAAATTAAACGAGAACTATGAACCTGACGTCATCCAATATTCAGATTTTTGTTCTAGAAATGTATGCAAATTAGCGCATATTTAATTAGATAATGCCTCATTTGCATATTTAAACATTACATTTTAGAAAACTTGTAATACAAAAAATGTTTGCAATTTTTAATGTAATCAATCACCTGGGGTAATATGGTGATATCTATTAGTTAATTTTTTTACCCTATTCACCTGGGGTGTCTCGCCACATGAATTCACTTCATTTTTCCAGCAATTTCTCAGAAAACAAGACTTCTTATCTAATGTCATTTTGCATCTCAAATAACGGTATCCTGATTTAAAGGGATAGTTCACTCAAAAATAAAAATTCTGCCATCATTTACTTAACAACTTAAGTTGTTCCAAACCTGTATGTGTTGTACTTCCATACTATGGGTGGAAAAAATACCGTCAACCGTCTTCAAAATATCTTCTTCTGTGTTCAGCAGAAGAAAGAAACTCATACAGGTTTGGATCAACTTGAGGGTGAGTAAACGATGACAGAATCTTTATTTTTGGGTGAACTGTCCCTTTAAGAACGTTCAGATATTTGCACTGGAAGCAGTTTGACTGTGTGATAATAAAGTTACCGTCAAACAAGAACTGCCGTTTATTTCTGTAACTCTCATTCGCCGTTGGTCAGAGGTTAACGTTGGACCGTGTGATTGTGATAGCTGTGGTGTGCTTTAGTCACGGAGGGATCTGGATTTCTTTCAGTTGTTCCTCTGGTGTCGGTGAACAGGGTTTCAGACGCCCTTCCTCTTCCTCTACCTCACGGTGTCTTCCTCTGTTTTCCTCCTTGAATACCCTGCTACTATCCCCCCTTCTCTGTCTCTTTCTCTCTGTTTCGGTGTTGATGGGAGCAGGCACGATCCGTAAGGCTCAGAATCTGCTCAAACAGTACTCTCAGCATGGCCTGGATGGAAAAAAGGGTTCTAACCTCACTCCTCTGGAAGGTAAAGCACGCTGTCTTTCTGGTTTCCTTCCCTCTCTACGTTTTCTCTCACTTTTGCTGTGTTTTTGAACTGTTGTTCCTGCGTTTCGGGAAAACAACAGTCGGAGAAAACAGAAACTTATGGGCCACGGTGGTTTCGTCCTCAGGACGGAGAGAGAAAGAGAGACACCTTCCTGTACACCGCTGTTTGTCCGTATTCTTTTAATATTAATATCAGATGTTGGAATTTATGTTTACAATCAGAACAATGTTTATGTGGCACAAAAAACGTGGATTTAAATAAAGATGGCGTTCTAATTTACACAAGTGAGTTGAAAACATGGCGATGAACAGCAGCATTTAACTAAATTTTGCCACATACATTGCCACAATATATGTGTAAAATATGTTGCAAGAACTTTGACTTATTGATGCTTTATTTTTTGCTTTAAAAAAAGTTAATAATTAACTGCCGTCATGTCTGATATCAAACTATTAGTGTTGTTATTGTTAACTAAAACTATTAAAAATTGTTTTTGTTCACTGAAATAAATCCAAAATAAAATATAAATATTAGATAAAAAAATAGAAAGTATTAGATAGAAAAATGTTTACTAAATTTAATTAAAACAGAAATGTTTAAATGAAAGCTTAATAGATTTTTTATTTAAAAAAAGACAAAAGAACATAAAATTACTAAAACATTCAAATGAAAAATAAAAATATAAAAAGCTAATTCAAAATAATAATGTTTAACTAAGCAAAATTGCAAAATTAAGTGTAATTCTTAATTATTTAATTATTAATTTATTGGTTAAATTAATAAATACTACAATAGTATATTAAAATCTTTGCGAAATCTGAATTTTCCAAATTGTAAGTCCAACTTAAATTGTTCTGTTGCACTTTTCCAAGTAGGAAGTTGACTTTTTGAGTTCCTGTGGCAGCAGGAAGAGTGCGCTCTCTCAAACCATTGCTGTTTCCCGTAAGTCTCTGTGCTTTGCTGGGTCCATCGGTGCACTTAGAAACCCCACTAACATCCTAAAACAAGTGGCCTTTGCTTTTGTGGGGGCGGGTTGAGCTTGTTCAACACTCCCTATATAGCCTGGGGAGAGTGACCCAGGTCATGTGACTATATCCTAACCAATCAGGTTTGGATCATGACCTTCGTGGGGTTAAGCTCCTGTCTGACGACAAGCATGGGGCGGCTACAGGTGAGTCTGACCTCAAAGATTCAATACCAGTTACTCTGATTAAAAGTAGTTTTGTGTTCAAAACAAGTAAATAGGAAATTATGTTGACTTGTCCTTGTGAAATGATATTTTATTAGTCTCATGTGAACACAAAATCTTGTGGCTTTATGTTCAAAATAATGTGTGTTTTAATGATTATCCAGGTGGGTTTTAGTATTTCCTCAAAGTCTAAATTATTTTCTGTCATGATCAACATTATGCTGATGTTGTAAGAGCTTTGGTTTTAAAGCTTTAAACCCTAAACGTTTGTTTAAGAGAGGTTAAAGCAGAGCTGGAGGGTATTGAAGGAAAATCAAGCAATTTTAATATCAGTGTTGTCGCTGTAGGCCGATATATCGTTGGAATCGTTGGCTCAAGATGGACAGAATGCTTCGAATTTGTCGTTCTGTGAAATTTTGGGGTATTTTGGATTTTTTGAAAACCCTACTTTTGCGAACTAGTCCTAGGTTTTTGGCCCGATCGGAACCAAACCAGTGCAGCGAGATTCTCTGGAGTCTGATTGTCAATAATTATTAAAAAAAGTTGAAATTTTGATTCACGGTCTTTAAGGGGCGCCAAAACATTCAAAGTGGGCGGAGCCACTTTTACTAAAATGGCTATAACTCGTGAACGGAATGAGATATTTTCACCAAATTTGGCACATCTGTGTTAGAGCTCATTCTGTGGTCGTGTGAAAAAGGATGCGGCGACTGGCCACTTGGTGGCGCTATAACAGGAAAAAAACTTGAAAATGGCTAATAACTACTTCATTGTTAGTCTGATCGACTTGAAAATTGGCATGCAGTGTCTTTGTCCGAGGTGTCATGACTGTTTATGAGGACACTGATGTATCTTGAAAAACATGTCTGTCATCGGCCAATGGATTTTGAGCAGATTTATGAGAAATTCAAAAGAAATTGGCTACCGGGGAGTACCTTCGCGTTTTCACGTGCGTAAAGGATTGTGTTTTTTGTCATTTTTCGCACACGCCCATGACATTTGTACCACATGGTAGAACTCCTCATTCTGAGCAACTTTGCCTCTAGGACCGCCTCTGTCCATCGAATCGTTCATTAAATATTGGAGATTATTTCAAAAACTAACTTTGGTGAACTAGTCCTTGGATTTTTGTCTCAACCTCGATAACTGTTAAAAAGATTTATAAACCATTTATTTCCTATCGTAAATTACCTGTATTGGCTGTAAATGGTTTTTTCCATCTATGATCGAGATGATTACAGGCTTGCTAATTAAAACATTATACCTTTTTACACGTGCTGAAAGACCTTAAAGCGCTTGAACCCTGATAATTGCTGCTTGCAGCTATATTTTTAATGATCATTTAGCACATCTTGTAAATATGGTTTCCTGCAATATCATTTCAGAAACCATATTCAATGAAAGAATTGAAATTGGCAAATTTAAACGATGGAAATTACTCTTTGTTGGTTTTTGGTCTCATATTGATCTATTTTATTTGAAGCGTTAGTTATTTAAAGCACCAGACAGAATTGCAGAAATAATGACTCAGTCAGTTATCAAATATAAAGTCTGCTGTTGTTCAAACTAATCAATAGTGCTGCCGCATTAGCATTTTTGCATTTGGCAGATGCTTTTGTCCACAGTGACTTGCATTGCTTTTTAAGGTATACATTTGATCAACTCATGCATTCCCTTGGGAATCGAACCCATGACCTTGGCGTTGCAAGCTCCATGATCTGCCATTTGAGTTACAGGAAAAACCATGCCATTGGTTGAGCAAGTGTTAACATTCCAGGCCCCTCAGATTTTAACTCTGTTTGGTTTCCTTCCTGTTTAGATATTATTATATCATCCATATTTCAAAATGAGTGTATTTGAATATTGTTTTTCTTGAGATCTTACAGGTGTGTGTGTGATTGTGTGTGTTTTTCTCAGGGAAGGATGACGTGTTGGACATTGAGATTGATTCGTACATCCACTGCATCAGTGCGTTTGTGAAGCTGGCTCAGAGCGAGTACGCTTTACTGACCGAGATCATCCCAGAACATCACCAGAAAAAGACCTTCGACTCGCTCATTCAGGTCCGTGCAGATCTCTGCTGTGTGTTTATATGGTTCCCGTTTATTTGTTTGTGTTTAATTTTATGTCATTGCAGGAGGCATTGGATAATTTGATGTTGGAAGGTGATAACATCGTCTCAGCGGCACGCAGAGCCATTATGAGACACGATTACTCCGCCGTGCTGACCATCTTCCCCATCCTGCGCCACCTCAAACAGACCAAACCGGACTTTGACACCACACTACAGGTATAAAGGAGAAGGAGAGTACACGCATATGAAATGATATACAATTTTGCACTGGATTTTGTTGGTAAGGTGTCATAGCTGATGATGTCATATCCTGTGTTGTGGTGCAGGGAACGGCTGCCAGCACCAAGAACAAGCTCCCAGCTCTCATCACCTCTATGGAGACCATCGGAGCTAAAGCACTTGAGGAGTTCGCTGACAGTATTAAGGTAACCGCTGACTGCAGTGTAATGATCAATCTGCGTTTCCTAAAAGGATTGTAAGCCTAAGTTGATTGTAGAACCGTTGATCTCTATGATCATCTTAGGCTTGCGCAGCCCAGAGCTCTGCTTCAGTCATCAAAAGGCTGCAAACCCCAGAATGGCCAGTGTCTGTGCAGAATGTTGATTGTGCTTATTGCTTATTTGCTTTTTGTGGCAATAATTAACTGATAATGTCACATTTACTTGGAGAAAATAAGAGAATAAACCCTGGCCTGGAGCAGAGCGAAGTCTTAAGCGACCATCTAGCTCCGGGTCACATGATCATCCCCCTTTTAATGTATTAATTTATGTAATTTTAGTATAGTTAATATTATTTAATGTATTATTTTTATATTTCATTTAAATATAATGAAATATAGCTTTATTATTAGTATTAGTATTATTAAATGTAATTAATAATTAATTATTCATTTGATTAATTATATGAAAATATTTATGATTTAATTTAATATAAAATATTCAATTATTTAAAAATTATATATATATTTATTTTGTTTATTAGATGTAATTAATAATTAACTATGAACATTATTATTTAAAATATATTTCATTTCAAAATATGAAATATAATTTAATATATTTTATATATATATATATTATTTTATTTAAATTCTATCTAAATTAGTTTATTTAAATCTATTTAAATCTAAATTATTATTAATTAAAAATATTATTAATATATATTATTAGTTAATGTCGTTTTATTGTAATTAATATTTAATTCATTATTTTATTTCATTTTAGGGCTTTATCATTAGTAGAATTATTATTAAATGTAATTAATAATTAATTTTACATTTTATTAATTGTTTGAATATATTTAATTTAATATAAAATTATATATATATATATATACATATACAATAAAATTTTTATTGTATATATATATATATATATATATATATATATATATATATATATATATATATATATATATATATACAATAAAAATTATATACATATATCTCGATGTAATTAATAATTAATTATGACTATTTAAAATATTTTTCGTTTAATATAAAATATTAAATTATATATATATATATATATATATATATATATATATATATATATATATTTATTTATTTATGTATTTATGTATAAATTTATTGTTTTATTTACATTTAAATAAATTATTAATAATAAAAGTGATAAATAATTAATTCTAAATTCTATTAGTTATTAAAATAGTATTTATGATTTAATTTTATGTAGAAATAATGTAAAATTATTAAAAAATATATTATTTTATATTACATTAAATGTAAACAATATTTTTAATGCATTTATTGTAAGTGTTAATACTGAATAATTAATTACATTTATTATTATTAATAACGATAATAATAAATATAAATCTAATTACCTTCTATACATTATGCCCTGCCATTTTAGTAACGGTTATTTTTATATTCCGGCAATGTGATTTTCTCTACTCCAACAGAACGATCCAGATAAAGAGTACAACATGCCGAAAGATGGAACCGTGCATGAGCTCACAAGCAATGTAAGATCTCTTCATTGTCCATTTACTACATTAAAATACTAAATGTAAATAGTTATAAAACCAGACAAAGATGCTCTTTTTCTCTCATCGTTTCTCCTCAGGCCATCCTGTTCCTGCAGCAGCTGTTGGATTTCCAGGAAACCGCAGGGGCGATGTTGGCCTCTCAGGGTAAAGCACAAACACAGTCATGTACACATTAAAAACAGACATATTAGATCCAATAGATATATATGAATTATGAATCTGCCATTCTGCAATGAGCTGAAGATTGTTTGTAATTAAAGAGCAGATCTGAGCTCTATATTGGACAACTGAGATGTCTGTTTTTATCACATTAATGTTCATAACACAATCCCCACAGACCGCCATCCTCACCCTCCTGTCTCCTTGTTTGTCATCTTTTCACATTTCCTGTGGTCTGCATTTCCTTTTCCTTTGGTTTTCCTGAAGTCGATCATATTTGGAAAGCAAATTCAACCATTTTCAGCTTCTCTGCTGTTGTTTTTCCCTGACCCATCTCTCTCCACCCTGCAAGGGTGCACTAAATAATAATAATTTAGCCTCTAAATTGCAGTATTCTGCCCAAAGTACCATTTTGGCAATCAACTACTATTTAGAGTTGAATCTGCTAAGCAGTCTTGCCTTATGGTCAGTGAAAATGGTCGAAAACTAAATATATCCTCTACCGTTCATGTTCACAGCAGTGCATGCCACTCTGTAGCTCCTCCCACTGGATTCTCAGCCCCGCCCACTCACCCCTGCTTCTGTCACATGATCTTGCTCTCCCACCCTGGCTGGCCATCAGTGGTTAAGCTCTACACTAACAGAACTATTTTAACTTCTTGCCCTTTGCCTCTTTCTCTTGTTCTCTTTCTCTCTCTGTTCTGCTTTGCTTCTGCCCTGTAGTACTCGGGGACACTTACAATATTCCTTTAGACCCCCGAGGTAAGAGCCACGTGGATGAGTAGAGCGGGACTCCTCCGACTTTACAGGCAACATGAAAGCTGAACTGACTCGCTTTACTTTCTTAATACATGATCTGTCGATGCTCGTTATTCTAAAGTAAAATGTTTATAAGCGTTTCACTAAGTATGATGGGTAAAAAACACTTCATGCACAGCAAAATCTCCAAAGTTAAATCAACTTTGCTCGGAGTACATATGGTCCCTCTCTAAATCGTGTTAAAATAACACTGAAGCAGAGTTAAAGTTAATGAGATAATTAAACAATGAATTAAGTGATGATTGTGCATTAGTGATGAACACCTGCTGTTAACAAGCAGAATCACTGAAGAGAAGAGAAACACAAGAACAGCCTTATTAATTGCTTAATTATCTCATTAACTTTAACTCTGCTTCAGTGTTACTTTAACACTATTTTGAGAGAGACCATATGTACTCTGAGCAGAGCTGATTTAACTCTGGGGATTTTACTGTGTGCTGACTAGTATTTTGTAACTATAAATAATGAAGGATGGGATTTGATTGCATGCATACAGTGGGGTAAAGTATTATTAGTTAATGTCATTTTGCCTGGCCTTAATTAAATCAGCAGAAAATGGCAATCGTTTCAGACAGAGATTTTGATAACACATCAAAATCATTCACAATATGACCAGAAACATTTATTATGAATGTAAACGAGGCCGATTTGATTTCATGTTGACTTCAAACCCATAACTGTCTTTCTGAATCGCTTACTGTACTTGCTTTTTAGACATGCATATGTTTCTGAAAGAGTTGCAGGCTTTAAATGTGATGTTTATGATGCTTTCCAGGAACTTTTGTTTGTGCTCACATAATCTGTCTATGGAAAGTTTAATGTCATGTTATTGGCTCTGAGGATCTTCATATTATCCCCTGTAGCGAACAGGATATGAAACAATAACTAAGTTATTGAAATGTATAGAATGTTAAAGCATGAGATGTAATTTAATCTGAGCAAAATCAGTTCATCTGGTCTGAGACCAGTTTCTCTTCTCAGAAAGTGAGTGTATAGAAGCGTAATGTTATGCATGTAAGGTTGGATTAGATTCAGTCTAAGCATTAAGTTATTTAGATTCAGAGGTTGACAGAATGGCTCAGACAGAAGGAAGTGAGATTTTTCTGCATGTTAAACAAATGAACGGCTGTTTAAATGTGTCTCTTGTCATTTTCAGAGAGCAGCTCATCCGCCAGCAGCTACAGTTCAGAGTTCAGCCGAAAACTACTGAGCACATACATCTGTAAGACTCTCACACACACACACAAATAACTGATGTTTCAAAGAGTCATATCATGCATAAGCTTTTCCCTCAGGTCTTCTTATAATGTTAGTGGGTAGTTTTTCTTGATCTGATGTCTGATGAGTTGCAGACGTTCAGAATTGTCTGCCCATTTTCATTGAATGCTCTTTTTTAGGATCAAGATGAAGTTTTGAGTCCCGAAAGTTACTGGATTTTTTCATAATCATCAAACTCTTTTATATTAAAAGATCACATAAAATTTGATTCCTAATGATATGAGCCCCTTTAAGTGTGCACTGATTTTTTTTTTAATGTATTGCATTAAAAAAACAAAACATCTTACTAAAGATATGTTAGTTTAGCAGTAGTAATACAGTAGATAATAGCAGTAGATACAGTAAAAAAATTGTGCTCAGTGTTATTATTAAAAAAAGTATTAAAACTATTAAAATTGTTTTGAAATAAATATAAAATAAAATATAGCTGCAAGCAGCAATTACGGAGCCAAGCACAAAAACGGCACAATGAGCCAGCCAACACGGCTGTGAGCATCAGACCAACTGCAACAGTGAGCAATTAAAGACCTATTAAGATCATTCTAGGCAAACGAGCTGAAAAATTATCAAAAATGAGGATTTACTGGTTCATCGTTTTCGACCAATAGGTGGCGCTGTGTCCAAATTGTTGTGTTATGGTCAGAGTGAGGTGACAATGACACTTGCAAAGTTTGGTGTCAATATGTCAAAGCATTGGAGAGATACAGCTTAAAGAGTGAGTTTTGCATCATGCCTCAAAATCTTTGCTCCGGTATATGAAAACGGTTTGATATATCAACTTGAAATCCATAACTTTTTGTCGGCATGGTCTGAAGATGATACGGTTCGATTTTGGTGAAAATCAGAGCAACGGTCTAGGAGGAGTTCGAAAAAGTAGGTTTTTAAAGAAAAACAATATGGCGGACAGGAAGTTCAGCTGACTATGTCAAATTTGATATCTATGTTCTCAGCATGACCCAAGGAATCTACTGAGACCAGTTTCATTACAATCGGTTAATATAGTCAAAAGTTATTCGCATTTTTGTAAATTTTGTTATAACTTTTGACCACAAGGTGTCGCTGCACCAAAACTTTTTGAGTATTGTAAGGACATGGTGCCAAAGACGCATACCGGGTTTCGTAACGATACGCTAATGCGTTAGCAAATTACAGCATTTTAGCACAAAATTCAAAATGGCCGACTGCCAAAATGGCTGATATGTAAAAGTTTGATATCATTTGACTCGGCATGATGCCCTGAATCTAACTTTAAATTTATGATTTTTGGACAAAGCCATCAGAAGTTATAAGCAAAAATAACCATTTTTTTTATATCTCCGCACCAGTAGGTGGCGCTGCGCCGAAACACTGCATGATGCCTCAGGTCATGCTTGTGAAGACATGTACCAAGTTTGGTCTGAATACGATAAAGTGTTACGGAGATACAGCCTTAAGTCTATTTTCGCAAGCGCAACATTAAATTTGTTCGCGTGTTTTTCGAAAACGGTTTGAGGAATCAACTTGAATTCCATAACTTTTTGTCGGCATGGTCTGAAGATTATCTGGTTCAATTTTCATGAAAATCGGAGTAACGGCCTAGGAGGAGTTCGAAAAAGTACGTTTTTCAGAAAATTCAAAATGGCGGAAAAATTTTCATGACGGAAAATGACGCATTCGAATTTTGCTTCTAGCCCTTACGGTTCAAAAGTTATTAGCATAAACATAAGTGCAAATTTGGACAGCAGGTGGCGCTAGAGGGATTGAGTTAGAGACTCCAAATTTGCTATGGACAAAGGTCAGACTGTCCTCTAACTGTGCGCCAAATTTCACAACTTTCCCGCAAGTGGTTCTATGGGCTGCCATAGACTTCAAGAGCGGAAGAAGAAGAAGAATCGAAAATAAAAAGAACGCCAACAGATACAATAGGTGCCTCCGCACCTTCGGTGTTTGGCCCCTAAATATAAATATTAGATTAAAAACTTAAAATAAAAATGTTTCCTAAAAATGACTTACTAAAACTGAATTAAAAATAAATTAAAGCTAAATAAAAATATTTAAATTCAACTAAAATTAACCAAATGTTAATTCACTGTAATAGGTATAAATAATAGTAAACTAACACTGGTTGTGTTTGGAATCTAAAAAGTAAAGTTACCACAACTTAAATAAATGCATGATTGCAAGTTAAAAATTCTAATTTATTGTTTTAATTAAAAAATGTAAGTTGCAAACATTAATTTGTTGAGTTCTGTTTACATAATTATGTTGATCATCACATCAACTTATTATAGGGCTGTCAAATGATTAATCGCATACAAAATAAAAGTTTGAGTTTGCCTAATATATGTGGGTGTACTGTGTGTAATTATTATGTATATATAAATACAAACATATCCATGTATATATTTGAGAAATATTTACAAGTATATGTATTTATTTATATTTTTATGTAATGTATATTATATATAAATAAATTTTTTTGTACATAAATAACACATTTCTCTTAAATATATACATTAATTTGTGTGTATTTATATATACATATTATTTACACACATATATTATGCAAACTCAGACTTTTATTTTGTATACGTTTAATCGCGATTAATCGTTTAACAGCCCTAATTTAAACTCAAATTTCTGCATTAATTGGCTTTTTTTAAAGGTATTTTTAGGTTGTAGTAACTTAATAAAATTGTCTTGATAACTTCAGAAATTAGGCAGTGGATTTCCAGTTCCCAGCATTCTTTGCATAGGACTGGTTAAGGAGAATAAATGTTGAAATTAAGTGTTAAATAATTTGTTTTTAGTGAAGGGAAAGATCTGTTAGTGTTTGACGTTTAAAAGAGTTTCTGTAATGTTGAAGTTTTTGTGGTAACTTGAAGAGTAAACACTATAATCAAAGACTGCGCTAATGCCAGTGACAAGTAATATCTTGTTCAAGAAATATACATGTTAAATAAGTTATGCTAGCATGTGCTGTTGATTTGAACTGATTAATTGATTCCAGGGCTACAACTCTGGTAGTTGGAGTGACTTATTTTTTTTTAGTAAAATTTGTGTTAATGCTAAAAATTAAGTTCCACTAACTCACTGTAGCTTTTTGGTTGAACGTAAATTCACTAAAGATGTCATAACTGATGCATACTGTTGCATTATTTGTTTTTGTTGCGCCAGCACATTGTTTCTAAGAGTGTAGATAAATAGATGATGTTTTTGTGCTCTTCTGTTTGTAGATAAAGTCCTCGGTAACCTGCAGCTGAATCTGTCAAACAAAGCTAAAGTGTACGAAGATCCGGCCCTGCGAGCCGTCTTCCTCCATAACAACTACAACTACATCCTGAAATCCCTGGAGAAGTGAGTATACGGACTGATTCATTCAGTTCATTTGAACGGGTTCAGACCAATCAGACACTCGAAAATAGAATAAGTCACATTTCCAATGAAAAATGGCTTGTGAGTGCTGTTTCCTGTTGTGCAGGTCTGAGTTGATTCAGCTGGTTGCTGTGACTCATAAGAAGGTGGAGACGTCATACAGAGAGCTAATCGAGCTGGAGATCCAGAATTATCAGCGCAGGTAAAACAGCATCATCCAAATGCAAGAACCATCCTGTAATGACCCAATGAATGACCTTCTGACCTTCACTCACATACAGCTGGCTGAAGGTCACGGAGCATCTGACCGAGAGAAACATCCCAGCATTCCAGCCTGGAACCAAAGTAAGAAGATCTCCCTGAAACGCCTCCATTGTAGTCTTGAGTTTTCCTCCGGGAACGAACACGTCACAATATTCCTCATTTAAATAATTAATATGCAGAATAAAGGGGCGGGGCCTGGTTGAGTTTGTTAGTAGTGTGTTGAAACTAGCGGTTATGGTAAGGGGCGGGACATTTCCCAAACACCAATCACAACACACTGCTCCAGCCGACCAATCAGAGCACATTGTGCTTCTCAGAGGGAGGGGCTTCATAGAGACAGAGCATTACTGACAGACTGGGAAGAGAGGAGCTGCAACAATGAGGAAAATAATCAACATTTAAGCATGAAAACCTGTTCTAGTTAAGTTAAGTTAAGACTTAGATCCTCTTTAATGCTTTATTATATGGCCGCTCTGAGGCATTTTGTAACTTCTGCAGTCAAGTGCAACTTATTTTTTGAGCTTTTTTTTGTTAAAAATGTTGTTTGGTTCATCATCATTAAATGATCTCAGTTTAACCCTTCACTGATGTGTTTGCATGAGCAGCTGAAAGACAAGGAGCGACAGATCATCAAGGACAAGTTCAAGGTGAGAGAGACTCATTCTTTAAACTGACTGTATCATATTTGATGCATTCATTTCTAAAGCCTTTAAATGATCAAAACTGCTGAAAAACTTGATCACACACAATCTCCTACAGTCCTTCTTGAGCATATAAATATTAGCATCTGCACCAAATTGCAATTATTTGCTCAGTTTGCTCCTCTGAGCTGTTTTTTCCTCCATATTCTCACTATATCAGACTATATAAGCCTGATGGATCAAATATGGTACTCAACCAAAACACATATTCAGTCTTTTCTATTTTGTCTGCATCATGATCTCGTGTTGAGAGTGTGTGTGTGTGTGTGTTTCAGGGCTTTAATGAGGGTCTGGAGGAACTGTGTAAGATCCAGAAGGGCTGGGCGGTTCCTGATAAAGAGCAGCGTGACGCCATCAGACAGGCTCAAAAGAGAGTGGTTTCAGAGGCTTATAGAGCCTTCCTTCAGCGGTGAGGCTTTGACATTCACGCATCACCGACCAATCGGTTCATATCTGATGTGTGATATACAGATCGTGTTTACATGCTAATCTTTGTTTTTACAGATGTGCAAACATTTCATTCACCAAAAACCCAGAGAAATATCACCGATACGCCCCAGAGCAGGTGGAAGAAATGATTGACAAGCTCTTTGACACTTCTGCCTAGGCCACGCCCACTCTTTCACCATAGCAACAGAGTCTCTGGTTTCACTTTGTGACAAACATGATTCTTTCCTCTCTCAGACGTCTGCTTCATAACGCACTACTCGACTGGAACGTCATTGTTCGGTTATGCTTATTTTTTTTGTATAAATGTATTTATGTAAATGTTTTTTGGGGATTTAACTGCAATAAATAAATAGAATTCACTCCTGAAACCTCTGCTCCAGCTTTCTTTAATTCAACATCTTGTATTTATGAGACCATGGCGATGATATATGAATTTGTTTAAAATATTGTTTTTAATCAATAGTTAAAAAAAGATATATATATAAACATATTTAAACAAAGTAATATATATATATTACTTTGTTTAAAAATGTTTATTTATATATATATATTGTTTATTTATATATATATATATATATATATATATATATATATATATATATATATATATATATATATATATATATATATATATATATATTACTTTGTTTAAAAATATTGTTTATTATTTTCATCATTATATTTTTATTTTTTTACTTTTTATAATCAAAATATATATTTGAATGACTTGATTTAAAAATATTGTTTATTATTATTTTCAACATTTTTTTATTTTTACTTTTTAATAATGAAAGTATATATATTTGAATTACTTAGTTTAAAAAAATGTTTATTATTTTTTCAATAGAATTAATATATAGTTTTATTTATTTATATATATATATATATATATATAAATTTGTTTAAAAAGTTTATTTTTATTTTTTTACTAATATATATTTGAATTAAAAATATTGTTTATTAATATTTTCATTTATATTTTACTTTTTAATTAAAATACATACATTTTACATGCATGCATTTTTACATACATACATATTATTTTCATTATTATATATTTTTATTTTTCACTTTTTAATTAAAAAATATATTTGAATTTTTTTGTTTAAAGTTTTCTCTATTGTTATTATTTTAATTTTTTTTTACTTTTTAATATAATATATTTTAATTACTTTTAAAAATTGTTATTGTCTTTATTTTATTTTTTTTCAGTAATTTATATATACTGTGTGTGTGTATATTTATATATATATATATATATATATATATATATATATATATATATGTATGTGTGTATAATATTTATATATATATATAATTGACATTAACTGTCAACATGTTCCACCAACACCAATCAAAACCCAAAATTTTTTGTCTTGCAAAAATCTTCAAATGATTGTGCAGTTTCACCTACATCCTGTTTGTTTTGCATCCGTCAGAGATGATGAACGCCGCTCTTCATCCGCTCAGTCAGTCGGGTGTGGAGCTCCATTTTTAACCATCACGTTTTCAAAAGCCTTAATCACTGACCTAAAATCAGCTCCGAGTCTGTGATGACGCCTTCACGGCCTCTACAACAGTGGAAGGTGAATCAAGAGTCTGAGGCTCAAACACACACTGAATCATATCTGTACATTCCCGAAATGATGAGCTATCGACCAACACCTACACTAATTAGTCACTGAATATTTTTTATCCCAGAGGAAGTGAGCGCATCATGGGATGGAGGCCAAATGTGGCCCGTAGAGTGTTAGTGCACAGCTGGATGTTTGTAAGCGAGAAACTGATTTCCCAGTTTGCCCACTTGTTTCTCCAGCGGGTGGGTGTCAGTGTCATTGTTTTGGAGAAAATGCCCATCTGCTGACCGGAACGGCGCTTAGTGACCCCGCTCATGCCCCAGACTCGGATTATCCCTTTCAGACTCTGATTACTGCGGGAAAACATCTGTTATTCATATATTGTCATGAGTTTTACTGTAATTTTTGTTAAAATTGAACAGTTTATTGAACCTTTTTGGACAAAATCAATTTTTTTCCAGTATTATATGAGAATAAACAGCTCAATTTATGCAATTTGGGCCCAAAAATATGCAATTTGGTGCAGATGCTGATATTTATATGGCCAAAAAGTGATGAAATTCTTAATGTAAATCAATGAGATCTTTATTACAGTGCAGCAGATACATACATAAAATGCATAAAAATATCATTATCTGCCAATAAAATGTATTTAATGCTACAAAACTCTGTTTTAAAACATATAATGCAATGCAATACAATGATGAACAAATACATTTCCTCAAAAGCCTGTTGATCATATTTGATACTCATGATTTTTCTATTAAATATGTGTGGATAATCAAGTATGTTCCTTTATTATTGTTATTCGTTGATCTAGTTTCAGTTTAACATCATGTGTGTGTTTTTGCCTCACCAGACAGACAATCTTCCCACACAAATACTTCTGTTCCAGCAGCCAATCGGAGCGAACGCGCCTGTATTTAAAGCATCAGACGGACGCAGAGCGACACACTCCAGACCTGCGGTGAGATCTGATACAGGTGAGTTACTGCTGACACCAGAGTTAAGGCATGCTGGGACTTAAACTGCTTTGAGAATAATCCAACTGCACAATATTCATAGTGACAAGATGATCTGTGCTGTGAACACTGCCAATGCATGCTGGTAGATATAACATGATATACTTCATATAAAACTGTTTCCAAATGTTTATATTAGTACATGCTGTTTTAATGAACCGTAAGAGGCAACACAGAACATTTATACTGAAATGTATTTGTCTTATTTTATTATATTTTATTTTATTATTTTATTTGGATGTGTTCAATAGTTTCAGACTATTTGTTCAGGGAAGATTTTTCTTATTTTATTTTATTTTATTTTGATATGTTGGATAATGCTGGATAGTTTCAGATCATTTGTTCTGGGAAGATTATTTTAATTTATTTTTAATTTATTTTATTTTTTATTTTTTTTGTATATGTTGGATTATGTTGAATATTTCAAATAATTTGTTCTGGGAAGATTATTTTACTTATTTTATTTTATTTTATTTTATTTTGATATATTGGATATTTCAGACCATTTGTTCTGGGAAGATTATTTTATTTATTTTATTTTATTTTATATTATTTGGATATGTTGGATAATGCTGGATAGTTTCAGATCATTTGCTCTGGGAAGATTTATTTTATTTTATTTTATTTTATTTTATTTTATTTTTTTTATTTTATTTTATTTTATTTTATTTTATTTTATTTTATTTTATTTTATTTCAATATGTTGGATATTTCAGAACATTTGCTCTGGGAAGATTTTATTTTATTTTATTTTATTTTATTTCAATATGTTGGATATTTCAGACCATTTGTTCTGGGAAGATTATTTATTTTATTTTATTTTATTTTATTTTATTTTATTTTATTTTATTTTATTTTATTTTATTTTATTTTATTTTATTTTATTTTATTTGGATATGTTGAATAATGCTGGATAGTTTCAGATCATTTGCTCTGGGAAGATATTTTATTTTATTTTATTTTATTATTTCAATATGTTGGATATTTCAGAACATTTGCTCTGGGAAGATTATTTATTTTATTTTATTTTATTTTATTATTTCAATATGTTGGATATTTCAGAACATTTGCTCTGGGAAGATTATTTTATTTTATTTTATTATTTTATTATTTTATTTTATTTTTTTATTTTTATTTTTTTTATTTTATTATTTTATTTTATTTTATTTTTTATTTTTATTTTTTTTATTTTTTTTTTTTTTTTTTTTTTTATTATTTTATTTTATTTTATTTTATTTTATTTTATTTTATTTTATTTTATTTTATTTTATTTTATTTTATTTTATTTTATTTTATTTATTTTATTTTATTTGGATCATGCTGGATAGTTTCAGATCATTTGCTCTGAGAAGATTTTGATGAGTTTATATTTGAGATCTCTGACTTTTGATTGCATACGTTTGATATCTCGACAAATCTCCAGTCTGAGACCTTGTTGAGACGCATGTGAGATGTCTGGCTCTTCATCTCAGAACAGCTGAACTCTCTCTGCCGTTATTACACATGTCTCATTTGTGATGTTTGTTTCCCGTGGGTGCAGATCTCTGAGCTTTAATCTTCGCTCCGGGCCTGTTCTGTCTGATCCTGGCCTGTTTCCAGGAAAATTCATGCCATGGATTCTCAGCTGTGAATCAAAATCTTGCTTTACTTTGCTTTTAATCACATGCACTGTGTTTCAGAGTCTGAAGACTGCAGGAGAAATGGCTGGATTCTGCTGTCTGAGTCTGATTCTAGCATTAGCAGCGCTCACAGTGTGTGTAAGTGTGCTTCACAAGTACATACTTCACTCTCTTCCATTTGGAGAATGGTTTTAATGGAGCAGTTTTCTCCTGTTTTCTTTGTTTTGACCTCCAGAGAGCCCAGCGCAGACCCTTTTCCAGTGCTTTACAGGACAAATCAGGTGCTTTTTCATTCAGACATCATGTCACATTAATCACACACAGATCCCTCTGTCTGATCTCTGGGTTGTGTTTGTGTTCCTGCAGGGGATTTGTGTCTGAACGGTGGGAAGTCTGTCCCGTCTCTGTCAGGACTTCACCTGTTCTGTAAATGTCCTGAAGGCTTCAGCGGGTCCAGCTGTGAAACAGGTGTTTATCATCAGGGGTTTGGATTCATGAATACCGATTCTCTCTGTGATGTTCGTCAGATAATGATGTTTTCTGGTAGATGAATCCGTCTCCTGCTTTGACCGGTCCGGTCGGAACTACAGAGGTCC
This sequence comes from Megalobrama amblycephala, assembly GCF_018812025.1. Taxonomy (NCBI): domain Eukaryota; kingdom Metazoa; phylum Chordata; class Actinopteri; order Cypriniformes; family Xenocyprididae; genus Megalobrama; species Megalobrama amblycephala. Next base: position 34,643,692 of record NC_063063.1, read on the forward strand.
CGTGTCTAAATCAGAGAGTGGACGGGAATGTCTGCAATGGGATTTAAAGAGAGTGCGTGACATCGAAGGATATCCCAAGAATCTTGGGCCGGGCCGACACAAACACTGCAGGCGAGTCGAGCTTATACTGACAGAAAGAGAGAAAACAGACCCTGCAGAGCTTCTGTCCAAACCTGCCATGATCCTCCGTTACTAGGAGTGACCTGACAACCACAAATACGCTGAAAAATACTAAATCAACATGCCTTTGTCCTGAAGCTTTGGATATAAATAGAACAAGAAAACAAGCCAAGAGCATGTCTAGGGCAAAATTCACCCTGAAATTAGAAGAAATAATTGAGATATTATATGTAATGAAATTTAACCAATTTAAAATAAACAAACAAACAAATAAATAAAATAAAATAGTTATTTTTTAAAATAAATTTTAATTTAGTAATTATAATAATAATTTAATTTAATTTTATAAGATTTTTTGCATAAATTAAATTAAGCTTGGACTTTTTTGCATTATTATTATTATTATTATTATTATTATTATTATTATTTCTTTATTTATTTCTTTATTTATTGCATTTTGACATTGCACAATAAAACACAATTACCCCATTAACATTAATTTATATTTTACTGTTTTAAAGTAAAACAATACTTTTGTACAATGAAAAAATATTTTAATTTTATTTAATTTAAGAAACATTTTTAGCAATTAATATTTTTTTGTATTTTGACATTATTAAACACAATTAAACACATGTACCCAATTTACATTCATATATATATATATATATATATATATATATATATATATATATATACATATATATATATATATATATATATACATATATATATATATATATATATATATATATATATATATATATATATATATATATATATATATATATATATATATATATATATATATATATATATTACAGTAAATCAATACTGTTATTGTTTTTAATTTTAAAAAGTTTTGCATAAAGTAAATTAATTAGATTTTTTTTTTGCTAATTAAGATTTGCATTTTGACATTAAACACAATAAAACACATTTACCCCATTAACATTCATTTATATTTTACTGTTTTAAAGTAAACCAATACTTTTATACAATGAAAAAATATTTTAATTTTATTTAATTTAAGAAACATTTTTAGCAATTTTTTTTTTTTTTTTTGTATTTTGACATTATTAAACACAATTAAACACATGTACCCAATTAACATTTATATATATATTACAGTAAATCAATACTGTAATTGTTTTAATTGTATTTCATTTAAGAAAGCATAAAGAAAATTAAGGTTTTTTCACTAATTAAGATTTGCATTTTGACATTATTAACCAGTGAAACACATTTACCCCATTAACAATTTTACTGTTTTAAAGTAAACCAATAGTATTATACAATAAATAATTATTTTTATTTTATTTTGCATAAAAAAAATCAATCTTGATGGATGATTAAGATTTTTGCATTGTGACTTTATTTTCATGATAATTTGCCACATTAACATTTATTTATATTTTGCTGTATTACAGTAAATCAGAGCTTTTATATAATAATTTTTAGTAATATCAGCATGACATAATCAGTTTAAATAATGATAAATATTTTTGCATTACAGTATAGTGAGAATTTAATCACAGTGCAAAGCAATTTATTTTTACTTTTCATTTTGAGTGAAAAGTGACCCACACACGTTCTTGATCAGATTTGTAATACTCCCCCTTATTCTCAAGTCCAGACGTGAAAATCTCCTGCAAAAATACACACCTTCCCACTCCTGCCCGAGCCTGTGACATTCCAGTGTTGTTTGGAATATTCTTGCACGTGTAAATGTGGTTATTGTGTTCATTTCTCTTTATCATGTCACTTACATCCATCATAACTTACTGTACATGTTCTAACACCACCAGAAACCCAGACTACAGCCGCAGACCGTGGTGTTACGTCCAGACGCCGTCTGGGATCATGAGAGAGGACTGTGATATTCCACGCTGTGCAAGAGATCACAGTACTGATTCTGTCCTTTTCACTCTATTAATATAACACCACTCAATATCTGTATTAATGTTGAACACATATTGAATGGTTTTGTCCACCTGATCTCTGCAGGTTCTGATCTGACTACTGACAGTCCGGCAGGTGCACAGTCAGGTGAGAATGAGATCATTTTGTCTGTTGCCAGCTGACCTGAGATGCTGTCTGAAGAAGTGCAGTATCTGTTTGATTGACAGGCGGCTCTGTCTCTCATGTGTCCAGGCTGGCAGTGTGGCCAGAGGGAGGAGCGGAGCATGAAGGTTGTGGGCGGGGCTTTGAGCACGGTGGAGCTCCACCCCTGGATGGCGGCGGTGTTCAGCTGGAGGTCACGGGGAAGAGCGTTCACCTGCGGCGGGAGTCTCATCTCGCCCTGCTGGGTCCTCACGGCCGCGCACTGCTTCCCCGACGGGTCAGTACACAAGCTAACCGAACAGACGAGAGCAAAGTATGAACATGTCAATGCTTTTGTGTTCCCCAAAGAAACTTTGTGGTTTTGCAAATGCAAACAAAGCGAAAGTAAAATTTATGAAAAATATGCATGCATTCGATTGAAAAACGACGTTATAGTCACCCCCCTAAACCTCTCTCCCACCTGGGTCACGGCACCAAATGTAACCAGTCCTACTCGAATCAATGCTTTCACATATGCAGAAATTTTGTTTTTGGTGCATTGCTTTTTATGCATGTGAATGCAAATTATTTTTCAGGGGAATGCAAAAGTTGTGATGTTGGAAAAATATGAGATTGGAGTAAAAATTATATTTCAGTGCTTTTGTGTTCACTCAAAAAAAATTCCCCTTGAGATGATTTGCACTCTACGGAAGAGGATTAGGGCCAAGCAATAACAAAAAAATAGAACCATCTCGAGATTAAAGTTGTTAAATTACGAGAAAAAAACTTGTTAAATTTCGAGAAAAAGGTCGAGATAAAATGTTGAGAATAAACTCGTCAAATTACGAGAAAAAACTCGTTAAATTTAAAGAAAAAAGTTGAGATAAAATGTTGAGAATAAACTCGTTAAATTACGAGAAAAAAGTCGTTAAATTACGAGAACAAATTCGTTAAATTACGAGAACAAATTCGTTAAATTATGAGAAAAAAGTCGTTAAATTACGAGAACAAATTCGTTAAATTACAAGAACAAATTCGTTAAATTATGAGAAAAAAGTCGTTAAATTTCGAGAAAAAAGTCGAGATGAAATGTTGAGAATAAAGTCATTAAATTATGAGAAAAAAGTCGTTAAATTTCGAGAAAAAAGTCGAGATAAAATGTTGAGAGTAGTCATTAAATTATGAGAAAAAAGTTGTTAAATTACAAGAACAAATTCGTTAAATTATGAGAAAAATGTCGTTAAATTTAGAGAAAAAAGTCGTTAAATTACGAGAACAAATTTGTTAAATTATGAGAAAAAAGTCGTTAAATTTCGAGAAAAAAGTCGAGATAAAATGTTGAGAATAAAGTCATTAAATTATGAGAAAAAAGTCGTTAAATTACGAGAACAAATTCGTTAAATTATGAATTTGTTCTCATAATTTAATGACTTTTTTCTCGTAATTTAATGACTTTATTCTCATAATTTAATGACTTTATTCTCATAATTTAATGACTTTATTCTCATAATTTAATGACTTTATTCTCAACATTTTGTCAACTTTTTTTCTCGAAATTTAACGAGTTTTTTCTCGAAATTTAACAACTTTAATCTCTAGATGGTTTTATTTTTTTATTATTGCTTGGCCCTAATCCTTTTCCGTAGCACTCGCCTGCAAAAATGCAAACTTTCTTTGGGGGTAACACAAAAGTATGGAGCACCTAAAGGGATGTGGTGGTGGAAAAAAATATGAGATGAAAAAAAAATTATTTGTCAATGTTTCCGCTTTCTCTAGTTCCCTTAAGAAACTTTGGTTTCCCTCACAAAGAGCTCAAAAGGTTTTGCAAGCGAATGCAAAGTTTCTCAGGAGAATGCAAAAGCATCGGCTTATTATTTTTCCTCCCATTTCATTTTTTTCCTCCACTCCGTACCAAAGGTCTGCTGATGGGAAAATTATATTTGAGAGTGCATTTTCATTTGCGCACAAAACATTTGCTTTCCTCCAGGAAACGCAAAAGCCTTAAAATATAAATTTTCCTGTATCTCATATTTTTACATCACCTTCCCTTTTGCTGCTTTTTAACAGATTTGATTTGAATAAATGGGAAGCAGAAATGAATGGATGGGAAGAAAGAAGGAAGGAAGGATAGATGGATGGATTTGGAAATATACTCTCACATTTGTCTCTTCCTTCATGTTTTCAGCACTCAGACTAAAAAACTCTCAGTAGTCCTGGGAAAGAACGCCATAAATGAGACGGACATTCAGAGAGAGCAGGAGTTCAGCGTCTCTGAGCTCATCATCCATGAACACTTCGACAACACAGACGGCAACTTCAAAAACGACATCGGTAATGCTGATTACTACTATAATAAAGTCTGACAGGTTAAGCTAATAAAGAAGCATTCAGATTTGGTTTGGTCTATTTAGCAAGGCCAAAATAGCTTAGTTAAGTTGCATACATCAGATTTTCATTAACATCTGATTGATCCGTGTGTGTTCAGCGTTGTTGAAGATTCACAGTCCTGACGGTCGCTGTGCAAAAGAGTCCAGTTCAGTGAAGACGGTTTGCATCCCTGGACCGCATCAGACACTCAGTCACGGGACGTCCTGTGAGGTCACTGGATACGGCAAAGAGCAAGAAGGTACAGCAGCTGAGTGTGTGTTGAGAGTGTGTCCGTTCTGTTTGCACTATAATGAAGGGTTCATTCATTGTGTGTGTGTGTGTGTGTGTGTGTGTGTGTGTGTCGAGCAGGGTCGTGGTATTACTCTCAGTATCTCAGAGAAGCAAAGGTCAAAGTGGTGTCACAGGATTTGTGCTCGAGCAAAGCATACTATGGCAACATGATCACAGACAACATGCTGTGTGCCGCGAGTCCTGACTGGAGCACGGACGCGTGTAAGGTGAGACGCAATAATGATCCTTACGGATGATTTGGAATATTTATTATAAAAATGAGGCACTACTTTCTTCACTGATTGTGTACACTACTGTTCAAAAGTTTTAGATCTGTAAGATTTTTTACTGTTTTGAAAGAGTCTCTTCTGCTCTCCAATGCTGCATTTATTTGATCCAAAATACAGTAAAATAGTGAAATATTATTACAATTTAAACAGCTGTTTTCTATGTGAATATATAGTAAAGTGTAATTTATTCCTGTGATCAAAGCTGAATTTATTTGATTAAAAATACAGTAAAAATTACGAAATATTTTTACAATTTAAAACAGTTTTCTATGTGAATATACAGTAAAGTGTAATTTATTTCTGTGATCAAAGCTGAATTTATTTGATTAAAAATACAGTAAAAATTACGAAATATTTTTACAATTTAAAACAGTTGTTTTCTATGTGAATATACAGTAAAGTGTCATTTATTTCTGTGATCAAAGCTGAATTTATTTGATTAAAAATACAGTAAAAATTACGAAATATTTTTACAATTTAAAACAGTTGTTTTCTATGTGAATATACAGTAAAGTGTAATTTATTTCTGTGATCAAAGCTGAATTTATTTGATTAAAAATACAGTAAAAATTACGAAATATTTTTACAATTTAAAACAGTTGTTTTCTATGTGAATATATAGTAAAATATAATTTATTTCTGTGATCAAAGCTGAATTTTCAGCATCATTACTCCAGTCTTCAATGTCACATCATCCTTCAGAAATCATTCTAATATGATTTGCTGCTCAAGAATATTTTTTTTGGGAAATAAATTAAAAAAGTAATACTTTTATTCAGCAAGGATGCATTAAATTGATCAAAAGTGACAGCGAAGGCGTTTATAATGTTACAAAATGTTATAATGTTTCTTTTTCAGATAAATGCCGTTCTTTTGAACTTTCTATTTATCAAAGAATCCTAAAAAAAAAAATGTATCAAGATTTCCACAAAATATGAATCTGTTGAACTGATTTCAACATTGATAATAATCAGAATCATCTTTCTTGAGCAACAAATCAGCATATTAGAATGATTTCTGAAGGATCATGTGACACTGAAGACTGGATTAATGATGCTGAAAATTCAGCTTTGATCACAGAAATAAATTACACTTTACTATATATTCACATAGAAAACAGTTATTTTAAATTGTGAAAATATTTCACAATTTTACTGTATTTTTGATCAAATAAATGCAGCTTTGGAGAGCAGAAGAGACTACTTTCAAAACAGTAAATAATTAAAAATGCATAATTATTCCAAACTTTTAAACGGTTGTGTATCTTAATAAATAAATTTCAGCTAAAAGCACCATAAAGGTATTTTCTTGTCATGAAACAATGAATCATTTTATTCAAGAGATATCAACAAATAATCACAAAGACAAAATGGTAAAGAAATATATTATTTTTGCATTAGCATATCTTAAAATGTATCCAATTTTTGGAATTAAAAACAATTACACAGGAACTCAAAATAGTTTATTTGATTTCTAGTGGGCTACATTTCAGACTGGTGCAAAATCATGCATGCAGAGGGAAAATTCAATTTTTTCATCAAATAAGCACAAGAAACTTCTTTCAAAAACAGATCTAAAACTTAATCAGTAGTGTATATTGGCACAAGTAAGATGATTGCAGATTTTTATCGCTGAGAGCCACGAGCAGCCTCTAAGTTTGATGTGTTTGCTCTCATAGGGTGACTCCGGCGGGCCGCTGGTGTGTCACGTCCATGACCGTGCGTTCCTGTTCGGTGTGGTGAGCTGGGGAGAGGGATGTTCCAGAGAGTTTCGTCCTGGTGTTTATGCCAAAGTGAGCAACTACCATCACTGGATCCTGGAGAAAACCGGCCTGTCGTCACTCACAGCTCACCTGAGAACATGAGCTCAGCTCGTTCACTTCACACTCCAGAGACTGATGTACAGAGCACACTGCAAACCAATGATTTGTGTTCAGTAACTCATAAATCTGTCATTCTAACATTCCATTCTATTGCCAGTATATGACAGCAGATCTAAGAATGTTTATAAACGTTCTATTTTGCGTAGTTCTTCAAATGTACAGTGGCATTTGTACAGTGTTTTCATTTCTGTTGTTGTGTAATTTTATATTATTGTGTAACTATTTATATTTGGCCAAGCCAATTATTAGACAATAAACAAGTACTATTGTATTTGTATTATATTTATATACCATATGGTTAATATGATTGTTTTAAACACTGGATTTTTTGAAGGGGCATGTGAAAGAGAATTGTACTTGCCAGCCAGACAAGCAACCTGATTAAAACTTTAATAACAAATAAATAAATAACTTGGGAATCACCAAAACACAATAATCTCTCTGATTTTATTTTATAAATGACGATCGATAGTGGATAATAACATATAAAAAATAATGGAGAAATCGAAACAAATGTTAACTTACTGCGGTAAAAATTCAAAATGTGATTTTTATATTTATAACATATGATACAGTTAAGCAACATCACATGACCAAGAGTGTCTACTTCCTGATTAACATGTGACACTGATTTCATACAACAGTTCAATAAACATTTTATTGAAAAAAACTTATTTTCATCATTGTCACCATTGTTGAGATTCATATGCTGATTATTCATGTGTGTGTGTGTGTGTGTGTGTGTGTGTGTGTGTCTAAGTAAAACCCTTTGTGCACTAAATGTTTTTTTTTAAATTCTGCATATTTAATAACCACAACACTGAATCTCATGCTGTAGAATCACATAGCTACTATTAATAACACAAAACCTACATAACTAGAGCATCAGCTCAGTGATTTAGACAATGATTACATTATCAGTTAATAACCAACGTCAACTGATCACATTTTCTCTTGCCATAACAAATGTACTTTATAAACACAAAGTTGCAACAACCAGAGAAAATCTAATATTAAAAGTTAAAGGGTCAAGAGTCAAACTAAAGTCACCGCTGATCTCCATCATGGTGATCTCAAATGAAACTGTTATATTCATTACGACAGAAATAAAGTCAACACAAAGCAATAGTCAAAGCAATAGGGATAACCGCACCCTGGAGAGGATTGTGAAACAAAACCCATTCAAAAATGTGGGGGAGATTCACAAAGAGTGGACTGCAGCTGGAGTCAGTGCTTCAAGAACCACTACTCACAGACGTATGCAAGACATTGAGTGCTGTACATGCTCATACTTTTCATGTTCATACTTTTCAGTTGGCCAAGATTTCTAAAAATCCTTTCTTTGTATTGGTCTTAAGTAATATTCTAATTTTCTGAGATACTGAATTTGGGATCTTCCTTAGTTGTCAGTTATAATCATCAAAATTAAAAGAAATAAACATTTGAAATATATCAGTCTGTGTGTAATGAATGAATATAATATACAAGTTTCACTTTTTGAATGGAATTAGTGAAATAAATCAACTTTTTGATGATATTCTAATTATATGACCAGCACCTGTAGGTAATGTGTTATTAATTTTGTTTTATTCATAATAGCGGCCATGTGATTCCACAGTAGGATATCTAGCAGTGCTGTGGTTATCAAATAATATGCAACTTTTTAAAAACATCTACAGCATTACTTTGAATCACACAGACATCAAGAATCAGCATATGAATCTCAACAACGAACAACGGTGACAATCAATGAACAGCTTCATGCTGCAATGCATGCTGGGCACCACCAATCAAAACGCACCCATTGCTCCCAGCATGCATTATGTTCTGAATAAATTATGCAAATTAATTGTAACTAATTTTCTTTGATTCTTACTGTTTGCTTTTATTTTTATGTTTTTGTTGTGACTTTTTAGTGGCCAAATGGGTCCAATAGAAGGGCAGCACATCCTGAGCGGCTCAAAATATCCCTCAGAATGAACTTCCACCTGCACTGAAGTACTGTATAGTCACACTATAGCAATGCTCTCCCACATATTCTGCTGTAGTAACTGCCTTATTTCCTCCATTGGTGTAAGCAGACGAGAAATGTACGCTTTTACACCATCTTACTGATAACATTTCTTTGGTCATTTGTCAGTCCTACAGCCACTTTAGTGAATATACCCTTATCAGAATGTGCTACCACCTTAAAGGTGCCCTAGAATCAAAAAACTGAATTTACCTTGGCATAGTTGAATAACAAGAGTTCAGTACATGGAAATGACATACAGTGAGTCTCAAACTCCATTGTTTCCTCCTTCTTATATAAATCTCACTTGTTTAAAAGACCTCAGAAGAACAGGCGAATCTCAACATAACACCGACTGTTACGTAACAGTCGGGATCATTAATATGTATGACCCCAATATTTGCATATGCCAGCTCAAGTTCAAGGCATTAGACAAGGGCAGCCAGTATTAACTGGATCTGTGCACAGCTGAATCATCACACTAGGTAAGCAAGCAAGAACAATAGCGAAAAATGGCAGATGGAGCGATAATAACTGACATGATTCATGATAACATGATATTTTTAGTGATATTTGTAAATTGTCTTTCTAAATGTTTTGTTAGCAAGTTACCATTGTTTCTTACTGTATTCACGGAGACAAGAGCCGTCACTATTTTCATTTTTAAACACTCACAGTCTGTATAATTCATAAACACAACTTCATTCTTTATAAATCTCTCCAACAGTGTGTAATGTTAGCTTTAGCCACAGAGCACCATCAAACTCATTCAGAATCAAATGCAAACATCCAAATAAATACTATACTCACATGATCCGACACATGCATGCAGTATGCATGACAAACATCTTGTAAAGATCCATTTGAGGGTTATATTAGCTGTAACTTATATTACATCTTGTAAAAACTGGTTCTAGGGCACCTTTAATTAATGTGGTCAAATTAATAATTAAAGTAGCAATTACATTTTAGATGCAATATTGACTGTTTTTGTTCTGTTTCAGCAGTGGATATAATTCAGCGAACATGAACAGAAGCTCAATTGAACATGAATGATGCACAAGAACCTTTTCCAGAAGCTCAATCATGCTGTTTAACCAGTGAGGTTAATTCTCGTGTGTTATGCAGCACGTTTGAGCTTCCGGAAGAGTGTTTGTTCTTGTGCGTCGTTCAGGTTCGGCTGAGCTTCTGCTAATGTGAGAAAATGCCTGAATTCAATCTGTTTTACAATCTCTTAATGAACTTTATGAAGTGTCAAAGTGGCCGTTGCAAAGGCAGTGAATGGAGGGACAGAAAGCTCTCAGATTTGATCAAAAATATCTTTATTTGTGTTCGGAAGATGAACGAAAGTCTTCCAACATGAGAGTGAGTAATTAATGACAGAATTTCTATTTTGTTATATTTTTATTTCTATTTTGGTGCGAACTAACCCTTTCAGAATCTGGGCGGGAGCAGTTCTCGCCTGCCGTTTTATGATTTTTTTGATTTTTTACTTTTAGGTTTCGGACATACTTCTTATTTCACGTACTGTTTTCTCCTACTGTATAGTAGGCAAGTAGGCATATTCGGACGCAACATTAGTATACTCACACCCAAATCTCACGTGAAATAATACACCACCCAGGTGTTTCTCGCCTACTGATTTATGAGGATTCGGACATAATATTTGTTTGCCTGCTGCTTTTTTGCCTACTATAGTATGCGACTAGCTATTGTCATCAGTGCACAATGACATAAAGGTCAAAGGTGACTATAACATCACACCCTGAATGATTGAAAATGTCTTTTAAAAATCTAATTAAGAGATAAATGATAAATACAATGATTCAGTTTTTGTTACAGACTTCCATCATGGCAAAAAAATAATTTGAACTGAGTATTAGTAAATGATTAAACGGCTGAAAGCAGTTCATGAACCTACAGGATCAATCATTCAGATTAAGAACAATAAATGTCGAGTCAATTGGGCACTGAGCTGGAGATTTCAGATGAGTTTATTGAGTTTCGAGGAGGACAGACTGTGATGTTGAAGACTTTTTAGAGACTCGTCTGCTGCTCACTACAATCAGACCAAAGAAATCCCAATGAAAGGCTTTATTTCTAAAGAAAGGAAATCCTGACGCTCAGTGTTTAAATGTAACGATTTCACAGATAAAAACGATTTAGAATCAGATATTAAAATCATCCGTCTCTTTCATAAAAAAGGGAAGACTTGTGTCGCATATTCAAATTCATTAAAAAAATTCATTGCATGTGTATAATTTTTTGCTATGTGATCAGAACAAGCATTAAAATATAAGAAAAACAATAAAAAATAATTTACCGAAACAAAAAATAATAAAATACTCAACATTTTAAACCTGTTAGCTTTTACATAAAGCTGCCCTTTCTACAAATAAACAAACATGTATAGATTTATTTCACATAAGGCTGTTATATTTGCTTGTACATATTAACAATATTTCTCATATTAACATGAAACTCTGTATTACGATAAAATATCCTTAACTGAGCCTCCGACAGCTTTACACACAACTGGTTTTCTTAAATGCAAGTGTATTTGTTTCGTGTGTTGCTGCATGTGGACGTGACACAGGCTGCCTTCAGAATAACATACGACTTCTTGCAGTATGAAATATATATATACTAGGTACGGTATCACACTGAAAACCCAGATGACTTTGGTTTTTGATCAAGTAAATGCAGCCTTGCTGAGCAGAAGAGCCTTCTTAAAGTCTCACCGACCCCAAACCTTTGACTTTTACAGAATATTTTAAAGCCGACCTATAAATTAGTATGCAGTATTGCATTCTGAACGCAGCTCGTGTCTTTCTCTCGCTCTTGCGATGAATATTCATAAACATACAGTGGCAGAAGAAACATGGATGACCAACCAATACAAAAGACCTTACAAATGTATTCACAAATATTTACATGAGCTTCTCAAAAATAATACAACTGCATTATGAACAGTAGTGAACTAGAAGGATAATCACGTGTATGTTTTCTGTTCTCATGTAATTTGAAATTCCTTTATTTCCCTTTAAATTTCCAAACAGAGTGAATCGTTTCAAATAAGAGCTGTGCTTTGAGATGTTTGCGTGGACATTTGAGAATGAAAAACAAAAGCGGAGCTGACTGTGGCGGAAACAGAGGATACACTCTGACAGCGGACGGACGTTTGTCTGGTTCTTCATATCAAAGTCAAAGCGAGTAGAAAAACGCTTGCACATATATTCACGAGTTTTGTTCTCATGTGGTAAAAAAGACTGAATTTAGCTGCAAAGTTAATTTCAGCTTGAACGCTCAGAGGTTGCGCTAACTTTCCATCATTTAATGATAAAAACGCTGACTGATAATGGAAATGCTTTGCAATTTTGACAGATAAAAATAAGGTATAAGGTAAAATACTTTAAAATAAGGTCCTGTTAGTTGACATTAGTTAATGAGCAATGCATTTGTTACAGTATTTATTAATAAAAATGCAACTGTTCTTTGTTTGTTCATGTTTGCTCAGGTCGATTAAATCCTAATGAACAACTTTTGATTTGAACCCTCTGGTGCTGTTCACTTTGAGTTTTTTTATTTCAATGAAATGAATGTACTATATTTTAGTTCAATAATGTTTTTTATTTAATTTTTAGGGATTTTTATGGTAAATTATATTTATTATTATATTTATTAAATTATATTTATGCAGTAAAAAGTGAACTTTTTACGTTTAGAATTTTACGTTTATTGTTATGAAAAATGAACAAAAATACTATTTTCAGTTTTTACATGAAATACATATTTTCCAAAATAAATCTGATACATTTTCAGAACAGAAAAGGCAGGTTCAAAATCTTGTTTCATTTTGCTGATGTGATTTCGATTTTTATCACTTCATAAATCAGAAAATACTGTCAACATCCAGAAAAAAACTCAATTTTCACCATGTTTTAGCAATAATATGCTGTATAAAATCAGACTAATTATTAAGGAATAAAAATTTTTTTTCCTTCTTTTTCAATTGTTTTTATTTTTCAATCCCCAACAAAACATTATATTTATTATTATATTAATTAAATTATATAATGATGAACTTTTTACGTTTAGAATTTTACGTTTATTGTTATGAAAAATGAACAAAAATATTATTTTCAGTTTTTACATGAAATACATATTTTCCTAAATAAATCAAAGCCGTACATATAAACAAGTTGTGTTCCAAATTTAATGTTGATATCTCAATAAATGAGCTTTCAGTAAGATTTGTTTGGGCGCAGTACCAAAAGTCTCCACTAGATTTGCTTCCCATTCGTATCCAATATGCTCATTTTTGACCACGAGAAGTACAAGTGTGACTATTTTTTTCAGGACAATTTAACCTTTTCAAATCCTGTACATTATTTTTTTTTTTTTTTTTTTGTGTGTTCCCATAGCAAGCGCCAAAACCTATGGAAGCTTGTTTCCGCCACTAAAGAAAAAAATAAAAAAGGTAATTGCGACTTTTAATTTTGACTTTTTTCCTCAGAATTGTGAGATTTAAACTTGCGATTGCGAGTTATAAAGTCAGAATTGTGTGGTATAAACTCACAATTCAGACTTTATAACTCAATTCTGACTTTATAACTTGCAATTCTGACTTTATAACTCAATTCTGACTTTATAACTCGCAATTTTGACTTTATATCTCATAATTCTGACTTTATAACTCACAATTCAGACTTTATATCACACAATTCTGACTTTATATCTCGCAATTCTGACTTTATATCATGCAATTCTGACTTTATAACTCAATTTTGACTTTATAACTCACAATTCTGAGAAAAAAATGTCAGAATTGTGAGATATAAACTCGCAATTACCTTTACCAAGTTTTGTATCATTCCAATGAAGTAAAAAATTCTGAAAAAAACCCCAAAATGTAATTTTTTTTCAGTCAAAAATGACAGAAGAGCACCAGAGAGCTCATAATGTATTAGTGAATGTTGAACTTAAACTTAACTAAGATGACTAAATGCTTTAGAATATAGTTAACTAAAGTTAAGAACTGAAACCTTACAGTGAAGCATTAGTGATGAATGATTATTTGTAGCACAACCTCTGCGGACGCGTCTGTTCACGCTGGTTTTGAAATCTGTACAGGAAGAGGAAACGACGGTAAGTGCATTTGTGTTTGTCAAGTATGGAGGAGCTGCTAGTCGAGGGTTTGACAGTCTCAGTTATTCTCAAAGAGCGACAGCAGATCGTCGTTGCTGCTGCTGGGAAGGTCCGGAGGATCCAGGTAGGACAGAAGATCATCTGGATTCATCAGATCTGGCAGCAGCTGCAGGAGGGAAAAAATCTGGATTATTATCAAGGAAAACCAGATGATCAAAAGTGTCCCGAGTCAGTCTGAACTCACATCTAAAGAGGCCTCGCGTGCGTCAGCGCCGCTCTGACCCTCCAGGTTGGCTGGCGAGGGGTTAAAGGTCATCTCTGGGTGCATGTGGCTGCCGGGGACGGAGCTCTGCTGGGTGGGCGGCGGCCTGCAGGGGTGTGGTGGGGCGTTGTGATGTAACGGCTGACTGTTGGGTGGACCATGCATACTGTGCTGCAGGGGATTGTGGGAATGATCCGTGTTGAGTGGGCGATGCACCTGTGAAGAACAGAAAATATACATGAATTGACATTTATATCTCGCATATCAGCATCAACTGATATTAATGTTTTTAATTATCATATTGTCTGATTAAGGGAAAAGTGTTAAGGTTCATTAATTAATGGAATAATATATATCTGTGGCATATGCAGGTACACAATAAAGTATTGATGGTTATTATGTATCTGTCCTTAAACATGATGCTGAACAAAACTAAACTGTGATTGGTCACTTTAGGCCTCTTCCTGACTAAGTGGGCGGTCCTTACGTTGTTAGAATAGTGGTTTCGTGACTCACCGTGTCGCGTAGCGCGTGTGTCAGGCCGCTCTCAGAGGTCAGCAGGTCAGCGGGGGGGTGTGACAGGTGCGGCCCCTGAACGAACTCACTAACTGATGATGCTGCAGGGTTGCCATGGGGATAGTCACCAAACTTACTGTGGCCTTGGAAACTGTTTCCTGGTAAAAAGCAATCACAGAGTGCAACATAAGTATTTACATACATATTGTCACGATCACCTGTGAGAGTGCCCATCAGCCACTAGAGGGCACTCCATCTTGGACTCTTGTTTTCACCCCTTGGACTACAATTCCCATATTCACCCCTGGACTCATTATTACACTCATTGCACTCAGCTGTTTTGTGTTTCATCATTAGTGTCTGTCTATTTAATCTCAGTTGTTTCTGTCCTCAGTTGTGGTTTGTTGTATTTGTTACGTGCACTGTTTTATATCTCTGGCTTGTTGTTTTGTGGACTGATTACCTGGATTTTGACCTCTTGCCTGCCTTGGATTTACGTTTCTGGACTCCCCAATAAATACTTATGCTGCACTTGGATCTTTTACATCTTGTCCTTGTGCACCCGTGACAGAACAAACCACCACACAAAGGATCCAGCAGCATGAGTATTCGGATTAGTTCCCCAGCCTCCATTGGAGAGCGGATGGCTCTGGTTCGGGCAGTATTGGCGCTGCGACAGGAGGGGAGTGAGGTAGGGTGTTTTGCCCAATTTTTCTGGACATTTTCAAGAGGACTGCGGTATAATGATGAGGCGTTAAAAGGGATTTTTAATGGATGCCTCGACAACCCTCTGTCTCAGTGGGAGTTGGAGGGGCTCCGGACCCTGGATTTTTGGGGTTTCGTTTTCTACCTCGAGGATCGGGGTAGGAGAACCTCACCTAATCTACCAGTCAGTGAGTCCGTTCCCGCCTGTGAGTCCACTCCAGAGTCTTCAGAGGAGGTGGGCACTGAGCCTCAGCTTCACTCCGGTAAAGGGAGGAGGAGGAGGAGAAGGAAGAAGGCTTCTTCCATCCTTCAAGGCCTGGAGTCAGCTCCAGCCAGTGAGCCCGCTCCAGCCAGTGAGCCCGCTCCAGCCAGTGAGCCCGCTCCAGCCAGTGAGTCCGCTCCAGCCAGTGAGCCCGCTCCAGCCAGTGAGTCCGCTCCAGCCAGTGAGTCCGCTCCAGCCAGTGAGTCCGCTCCAGCCAGTGAGTCCGCTCCAGCCAGTGAGTCCGCTCCAGCCAGTGAGTCCGCTCCAGAGTCCGCTCCAGCCAGTGAGTCCGCTCCAGAGCCCGCTCCAGCCAGTGAGTCCGCTACAGAGCCCGCTCCAGCCAGTGAGTCCGCTACAGAGCCCGCTCCAGCCAGTGAGTCCGCTACAGAGCCCGCTCCAGCCAGTGAGTCCGCTACAGAGCCCGCTCCAGCCAGTGAGTCCGCTACAGAGCCCGCTCCAGCCAGTGAGTCCGCTACAGAGCCCGCTCCAGCCAGTGAGTCCGCTACAGAGCCCGCTCCAGCCAGTGAGTCCGCTACAGAGCCCGCTCCAGCCAGTGAGTCCGCTACAGAGCCCGCTCCAGCCAGTGAGTCCGCTACAGAGCCCGCTCCAGCCAGTGAGTCCGCTACAGAGCCCGCTCCAGCCAGTGAGTCCGCTACAGAGCCCGCTCCAGCCAGTGAGTCCGCTACAGAGCCCGCTCCAGCCAGTGAGTCCGCTACAGAGCCCGCTCCAGCCAGTGAGTCCGCTCCAGCCAGTGAGTCCGCTCCAGCCAGTGAGCCCGCTCCAGCCAGTGAGCCCGCTCCAGCCAGTGAGTCCACTACAGAGCCCGCTCCAGCCAGTGAGCCCGCTCCAGCCAGTGAGTCCACTACAGAGCCCGCTCCAGCCAGTGAGTCCGCTCCAGCCAGTGAGTCCGCTCCAGCCAGTGAATCCTTGTTGGGTGAGCCACCGCCTCACCCTCATAAGCGGAGGAGGAGGAGGAAAAGGGCTTCCTCCGTCCGACAAGGCCTGGAGACCACTCTAGAGGTTGTCTGTGGGTTCTCCAAGCGCCTTGCCCTGCCGGCGCCAACGAAGCGCCTTGCCCTGCCGGCGCCAACGAAGCGCCTTGCCCTGCCGGCGCCAACGAAGCGCCTTGCCCTGCCGGCGCCAACGAAGCGCCTTGCCCTGCCGGCGCCAACGAAGCGCCTTGCCCTGCCGGCGCCAACGAAGCGCCTTGCCCTGCCGGCGCCAACGAAGCGCCTTGCCCTGCCGGCGCCAACGAAGCGCCTTGCCCTGCCGGCGCCAACGAAGCGCCTTGCCCTGCCGGCGCCAACGAAGCGCCTTGCCCTGCCGGCGCCAACGAAGCGCCTTGCCCTGCCGGCGCCAACGAAGCGCCTTGCCCTGCCGGCGCCAACGAAGCGCCTTGCCCTGCCGGCGTCGCCAGAGCAGCCGGAGCACGCTGCCGTCCCAGAGCAGCCCCAGCCTGAGCACGCTGCCGTCCCAGAGCAGCCCCAGCCTGAGCACGCTGCCGTCCCAGAGCAGCCCCAGCCTGAGCACGCTGCCGTCCCAGAGCAGCTCCAGCCTGAACACGTTGCCGTCCCTGAGCAGATCCAGTCCGAACACGTTGCCGTCCCAGAGCAGTTCCAGTCTGAGCCCGCTGCCGTCCCTGAGTCCTCCGCTCTCCCTGATACGGCCACGGAGGCCGTCACCGAGCTGTCCGCTCTCCCTGATACGGCCACGGAGGCCGTCACCGAGCTGCTCGTTCTCCCTGATACGGCCACGAAGCACCCTTGGCCAGCCCTGTCGCCACCGCCCAGATCTTCTGTCCTGCCGCCATCATCCAAGCCTTCTGCCCTGCCGCCGCCGCCGCCCAGGCTTTCTGCCCTGCCGCCACTGCCCAGGCCGTCTGAACCGTTGGAACCAGCCTGGTCAGTTCCTCCGGCACCACCCTGGCAATCAGCCAGGATTCCAGACCCGCTGGAACCAGCTTGGTCAGTTCCTCCAGCGCCACCCTGGCAATCAGCCAGGACTCCAGAACCACTGGAACCAGCCTGGTCAGTTCCTCCAGCACCGCCCTGGCTATCAGTTGGGCACCCTGGATCTGGCCCACCATCCCTCCCCCTGATCCTCCTCCTGTCCACCTCCCTCCTGAGTTTTTTGTGTTTTTGTTTGTTTTCTGGTGGAGCGTCTGGTAGCCGCTCCTTTGAGGGGGGGTAATGTCACGATCACCTGTGAGAGTGCCCATCAGCCACTAGAGGGCACTCCATCTTGGACTCTTGTTTTCACCCCTTGGACTACAATTCCCATATTCACCCCTGGACTCATTATTACACTCATTGCACTCAGCTGTTTTGTGTTTCATCATTAGTGTCTGTCTATTTAATCTCAGTTGTTTCTGTCCTCAGTTGTGGTTTGTTGTATTTGTTACGTGCACTGTTTTATATCTCTGGCTTGTTGTTTTGTGGACTGATTACCTGGATTTTGACCTCTTGCCTGCCTTGGATTTACGTTTCTGGACTCCCCAATAAATACTTATGCTGCACTTGGATCTTTTACATCTTGTCCTTGTGCACCCGTGACACATATAGGGAGAAAATTGCAAAAACATCACAAAAATAAAACAGCAGACATGTTTTATATTACAAAAAAAAAATATTCTGTTTAAATATGCAAATGATGCATTATCTGATTAAACATGCACTAATTTGCATACGTTTTCAGAACAGAAAAGGCAGGTTCAAAATCTTGTTTCATTTTGCTGATGTGATTTCGCTTTGTATCACTTCATAAATCAGAAAATACTGTCAACAGCTGGAAAAAAACTCAATTTTCACTATGTTTTAGGAATAATATGCTGTATATAATCAGACTAATTATTCAGGAATAAAAAAATATTTTCCTTCTTTTTCAATTGTTTTTATTTTTCAATCCCCAACAAAATCACCCCGCTCATTTCACAATGATTATTTTTTTTCCAAATATAGCTATTCAAGTCATCTGGTTGAGCTTCCTTTATTTCTTCATATTGTGATATACACTGGTGGTCCTCTTACGGCATATCAGAATGATTTCTGAAGGATCATGTGACACTGAAGACTGGAGTAATGATGCTGAAAATTCAGCTTTGATCACAGGAATAAATTACACTTTACTATATATTCATATATATAAATTGTAATAATATATCACATTTTTTACTGTATTTTTGATCAAATTAATACAACCTTGAAGAGACTTCTTTCAAAAACATTAAAAACATCCTAATTATTCCAAATTTTTGTGTATATCGCAGAAAAAGTCAACTCCGATATGGAGCAGCCCCAGTGTTGTGGGTGATTCAGCAGGATGTGAGTGTTGTCTGTACCTGGGCTGTTGAACTGGTTAGTGCTGTTGTTCTGCTGGTTCTGGTTAGGATATGGAGACGCTCCCGGGCCGAGCTGAGCGATCATGTCCGTCACGTTGGGCAGCACCATCTGACTGGGGCTCGTGGTTTTGAAGCGCTTGGACATCAGCCCGTCTGGATCTTCTTTTATGTGCAGCTCAGATTTGATCTGAACCGGCCTCCAGCTGCACGACGGGTCTATCGTGACCTCCTCGAACTCTGAGCTGAAAGAGGATCTGTGATCAGTCTAGTGAGATGGTCTGGTTTGTTTCAAGGCTTATAAACTCTTTTAAAATCCTTTTATGAGAAAATGAAAGGGACAAATTGCGCAAACTTACAAAACCAAAAGTGAGTGCTAGCTTTTTAAGCCAAATCAAGGGCAGACTTACTTTTGGAGAGCGTTTAAGATCCCCCACATGTATTGATCCACCTCCAGACCTTCTAACAGAGCTGATTTACTGAAGAAGAGAAACAGAAGATCAGTTCTGCACAATTCAACCATCTCAGATGTGATCTCAGGACTGACTGGAGGTTCTTACTTGCACACCGGACATCTCCATGTGCCCCGCTCACAGTTCAGCTCTAAATACGATTCTAGGTCAAAGCACTGTAAGAGAACATTAACACAATGTTAATTACATTAGAACATTAGATCAGGGGTTTTCAATCTTTCTGATGTCAAATATGATGATATCATACTCCTTTCTAAAATATAAGTGCATTCAAAAGTTTGGGTCAGTATAATTTTTTCTTTTGTTGTTTGATTAACATTAAAAACAGCAGCAGGAATATTAGGCTGCTGTCACTTTAAGACTAATGCACTGATCCAACATACTGATGTCTTTCTCTACTGTTCACGTTCACTTAAACCATAACTGACTATGCTTACTAAGATATTCGCCAAAGTGGGCATTTTGAGATAAATTTGTGTGAATTTGTCCACAAGTAGACGTTAAGTGAGACAGGTAGCTTTCTGTGCGCAACTCTGACTTTATATCTCGCAATTCTGACTTTATATCACGCAATTCTGACTTTATATCTCGCAACTCTGACTTATCTTGCAATTCTGACTTTATATCTCGCAATTCTGACTTTATATCTCGCAATTCTGACTTTATAACTCGCAACTCAGACTTTATATCTCGCAACTCAGACTTATCTTGCAATTCTGACTTTATATCTCGCAATTCTGACTTTATATCTCGCAATTCTGACTTTATATCACGCAATTCTGACTTTATATCTCGCAATTCTGACTTTATATCTCGCAACTCTGACTTTATAACTCGCAACTCTGACTTTATAACTCGCAATTCTGACATTATAACTCGCAATTCTGACTTTATAACTCGCAACTCTGACTTTATATCTCGCAATTCTGACTTTATATCTCGCAAATCTGACTTTATATCTCGCAACTCTGACTTTATAACTCGCAACTCTGACTTTATAACTCGCAATTCTGACATTATAACTCGCAATTCTGACTTTATAACTCGCAATTCTGACTTTATAACTCGCAACTCAGACTTTATATCTCGCAACTCTGACTTATCTTGCAATTCTGACTTTATATCTCGCAATTCTGACTTTATATCTCGCAATTCTGACTTTATATCATGCAATTCTGACTTTATATCTCGCAATTCTGACTTTATATCTCGCAACTCTGACTTTATAACTCGCAACTCTGACTTTATAACTCGCAATTCTGACATTATAACTCGCAATTCTGACTTTATAACTCGCAACTCTGACTTTATATCTCGCAATTCTGACTTTATATCTCGCAAATCTGACTTATCTTGCAATTCTGACTTTATATCTCGCAATTATGACTTTATATCTCGCAATTCTGACTTTATAACTTGCAACTCTGACTTTATATCTCGCAACTCTGACTTTATATCTCGCAACTCTGACTTATCTCGCAATTCTGACTTTATATCACTCAATTCTGACTTTATATCTTGCAAACCTGACTTTATATCACACAATTCTGACTTTATATCTTGCAATTCTGACTTTATATCTTGCAATTCTGACTTTATCTCGCAATTATGACTTTATATCTCGCAATTCTGACTTTATATCTCGCAACTCTGACTTATCTCGCAACTCTGACTTATCTCGCAATGCTGACTTTATATCTCGCAACTCTGACTTTATATCTCGCAACTCTGACTTTATATCTCGCAACTCTGACTTATCTCGCAACTCTGACTTATCTCGCAATGCTGACTTTATATCTCGCAACTCTGACTTTATAATTCGCAACTCTGACTTTATATCTCGCAACTCTGACTTTATATCTCGCAACTCTGACTTTATAATTCGCAACTCTGACTTTATATCTCGCAACTCTGACTTTATATCTCGCAACTCTGACTTTATAACTCGCAACTCTGACTTTATAATTCGCAACTCTGAATTTATATCTCGCAAGTCTGACTTTATATCTCGCAACTCTGACTTTATATCTCGCAACTCTGACTTATCTCGCAACTCTGACTTTATATCTCGCAACTGACTTTATAATTCGCAACTCTGACTTTATATCTCGCAATTCTGACTTTATAACTCGCAATTCTGACTTTATAACTCGCAACTCTGACTTTATATCTCGCAAGTCTGACTTTATATCTCGCAACTCTGACTTTATATCTCGCAACTCTGACTTATCTTGCAATTCTGACTTTATATCTCGCAACTCTGACTTTATATCTCGCAACTCTGACTTTATAACTCGCAACTCTGACTTTATAAATCGCAATTCTGACTTTATAACTTGCAACTCTGACTTTATATCTCGCAATTCTGACTTTATAACTCGCAATTCTGACTTTATATCTCGCAACTCTGACTTATCTCACAATTCTGACTTTATAACTCGCAACTCTGACTTTATATCTCGCGATTCTGACTTTATAACTCGCGATTCTGACTTTATAACTCGCGATTCTGACTTTATATCTTGCAATTCTGACTTTATATCTCGCAATTCTGACTTTATAACTCGCAATTCTGACTTTATATCTCGCAATTCTGACTTTATATCTCGCAATTCTGACTTTATAACTCGCAATTCTGACTTTATATTACACAACTCTGACTTTATATCTCACAATTCTGACTTTATAACATGCAATTCTGAGAAAAAAGTATTAAAAGAATTATGAGATAAAATGTCGCAATTACCATTTTTATTTTTTTCAGTAGCAGGAAACAAGCTTCCATAATTGGCAAGGCTTGAAAAAGCATGCAAATGATAAACTTTCGTGACCATGCAGCACTGGGACACTGACATTTCCTTCAACTCTCCGGAACGTCTTTCCTGCTGAAAGCCGTGTTAAGCACTGAATGAATGACAGGGTCCCCGCTGTAACATCGCGTAAGGTAAATAAGAGGATAACATCTAGAAGACTAGTAATAAGATTAACGTCAATCAGATATTATGTTCAATGTTTGTGAAAATAAATACGGGAAAAAGATTGATTCTTGGTTTTTGAGAATTAAAATCGAGTCAACCACATTTTAAAAAACAATTAATCAAAAAAAAAAAAAAAGATTTTCTTTGCCCAGTCCTATCTTTTAAACTAATTTTGGATGTATAAACCTGAGGAGAAATTATTCATATTTATAATTAATATTATTTTTGTAAACCCCCCCTAGAACCCTCTTGCGGCCCGTGCATTAGACATCAAAACAGGTGTTTGAAAGACTTCCTGACCTGCACATGTTTGCAGTCATGGCCTCTTGCCGGAAGCTGAATACGCCGGAACGTGATTGGACATTTTAAAGACACTTTGATGGCCGTTTGTTCCACCCCATCATCAGCGTTCAGTCCGGCACCGGCCACAGACACGGCTACACTGCTGAAGTTCCTCTTCACTGAAGAGACAGAGAGAATGAAGGCACAGAAATGCAACACTGACTAACAGAAAGAGAGACAGACTGAAGCGTTACCCTTAGTGATGCAATGTTCAGCGGTGAGGAGTCTCTTCCTCAGTAACCCCTGCAGAACAGATCGAACCGACGGCCGGTGGACCAGCTGAAGGACAAACAGGTGCGACTGCAGAGAGAACAGACCACAAATGCTCACACGACGCCCACCTGATGAGCACAAGAGTGTGTGTGTGTGTGTAAACTCACACAGCAGCAGGCCGTCACTGTGATCTGGATGGTATTCCGGCCCGGCTGACACACGTGTTTCAGGTGCAGGGCTTTGTGGGAAGTCTTGTTGTCGCCCCGTTCGATGGTGAGAGGTGTGGCGTTGACGCTGACCTGCACCGACGCCGGCCAGTTAGTGTGCATCTGTCTGTCTTCATGATGATAACACTTGAACTGAAGCTCCAGATCAGACCTGACACACACACACACACACACACACACAGAGATGTGAACTGAGAGTCTTTGATTGGGTGTTTGAATGTTTATACATGTGTGAGCATTTATGTGATAGTAAAGTGCTAATAAATTGCCATAGACCTCTCGATTTGATATTGCAATATTTAGCTGTGAGATTCAATATGCATTGAAAATTATTTTTTATGCATTTAGCATTTTACACATATTTCTGTTTAACCGCTTTAAATATTTAATTCTAAAAATAGTTATAAAGGTTTTGTAATAATAAAATAAAAATACATTTTAATATAATATATAAACAATATAAAATATTATAATAAATTATTATTAATTTTAATATTATAATAAAATAATAAAAATATTGATTCCTGTTTAATCGTTTTAAATATTTAATTATAAAAACAATTATAAAAGATTTTAATAATAAAATAAAAATATATTTTAATAAAAATATATAAATATAAAATATTATAATAAATGATATTTAATTGTAATATTATTATAAAATAAAATATATATTGATTTCTGTTTAACCGCTTTAAATATTTAATTCTAAAAATAGTTATAAACGTTTTGTAATAATAAAAAAATACATTTGAATAAAATATATAAACAATATAAAATATTATAAATTATTATTCATTATTATAAAATAAAAAAAATATTGATTTCTGTTTAACAGCTTTAAATATTTAATTCTAAAAATAGATATAAAGGTTCTGTAATAATAAAATAAATTATTCTTAATTTTATTATCAAAATAAAATAATACAAACAAATTATGATACATTTTAAACAGTGGTATTATGTTACTTTTCATTGTATAAATTATTTTATCATCATTTTATTATAATTAATTATTATTAATTTTAATATCATAATAAAATAATACAAATATTGATTTCTGTTTAACTGCTTTAAATATTTAATTATAAAATAATTATAAAAGTTTTGTAGTAATAAAATAAAAATACATTTTAATAAAATATATAATGTAAAATATTATAATAAATTATTATTGATTTTATTATTATTATTATTAAATAATAAAAATAAATTATAATACATTTTAAACAGTGGTGTGCGGTATTATTTATTATTAATTTAATTAATATTAATTTTTAATATTATAATAAAATAATAAAAATATAATAAATTAAAACAGTGGAGTGTAGTCCAATATTACAGTTAATTGTATAAATCACAGCATTTAAAAATCGGTTTTTTATCATAGTGACAATTTAAAAGATGTCTCAAGAATCATGATGTGAATCAGAACCGCTTTTCACCAAACATAATTTGTAATACATTTTTTTGTTTATTAATTGCTTTGAAATGCACAGGGCTGATAAGGCTGATAATGAGATGATGTGACAGCTGAAAGCAATCATTGATGAGTCCAGGCGAGGGATTATGGGGAATGTAGTTTGTGAGAGAGTGACAAAAGTCTGGGTTGGAGCACCCCCTGGTGGCTCTCAAGGGCATGATGATCATGACATTAATTTAGAAAAATGCAAACGTAGCAGCATCTTCACACACTGTGTTTGTGTGGCCGCGTCTCACCTCCACATGAGCGTCTGGTGGACGGTGGGCCGTAGGTGGAAGACATGATTACTGACGGCCAGGTTGTGTTCGAGTCTGAAGGGGTCCAGAACCACACCGTCCCGAACCGGGAACGTCAGGCGGAGCTCCTCGTTAGGATTACCTGGGAAACAAGATGCGGACGACAAGCTAGTGCACATTACAAAAATGACAAGATATTATACTAGAAAACAAGGAAGAATATGACTTTTATACAGTGTGTCCACGGCTGGACGAGGCTCATACCTGAAGGGGGCGGCAGTGCATTTATGTTGGGTTTGATATCGGGAGGAAACTGGGGCTTTATGTCCTGGTTTGGTGATGGAAACTGTGGCATGTTACTTCCTGGCGTCACGGGGGGCGTGGGGTTACCCGGTAACGGGGAGTGGGGGTAACTGCCCATCGACCGCTGAGGCTACAAACACATCAATAAATCACACGCATATGAAGAACAGGTAAACAGCTGAAACTGCCTCTGATTGGACATCGTACTAACATACCCCGTTCACGCTGGACTGGCTGTAATGAAAGTTCCCCGTGTTGAAGTTATTACTGGGTTCCTGTAGTAGAGATGGAGAGAAAGATGCAGTTATGTTGCCAACATTTCATGTAACCATAATGTTATATTGAGTCATGTTTATCAAAATAAATCTGATATAGACCCAGTTTTTTGGTATTTAAATAGTAGTTGAACTTTATTCTTGTGCAGATGTTGCTGTATTATGCACTACATGAAATGTGTTTCTGTTGCTTCATATTTGACATAAACACAGACTGAAAACATGAACAAAACGTGACACACATTTATCTCATCCACTATTTCTGAAGATTCTTTTCAATGAACTTCTCAGCATTTTGGGATTGGATTGTTTTTGGGAAGTACATACACAGGACTGCCTTAGAATGTAATATAAAAATATATTTTAATAAAATATTTAAAACATAAATATAATAAAACGTATTATAATATTTATATTATAAAATCATAATATAATAAACATATATTATCATAAACAATTCTTGATTTTATTATTTTAATAAAATAATTTAAAAATATATAATTTGGATAAAAGAGTCTGCTAAATGTATAATAAATTAAAACAATGGGGTGTGGTCCAGTATTACTGCTACTTTTTATTGTATCAATTTTATCATGATTTTATTAGAATGTAATACTTTTATTATTTTATTATTATAATAAAATAATATAATACTTTAAAACAGTGGTGTGTAGTCCAGTATTATAGTTACTTTTTATTGTATTAATAATCTTTTCAGAATTATTTATTACATTTATTATTATAATAGGATAATAAATAAAAATAAATTTATTATTAAAATTGTTAAAATAAGTTGTCTTAGAAGGCAGCATAACGTTATTGTTTCCTAACAGACCTTGTAGAAGTGTCCCATGCTGCCGGTCTGGTACTGTGCTGCGGTCCCGGGCTGTGCCGGTGTCCTCTGCGTGGGGTAATGGGGCGAAGTGAGGCCTCTGGTGGCGGCGGGGTTCGGGAACTGCCCCTGCTGAGAGGAAAACTGCCCATTTGGTCCGTACTGCTGCCCGTAGCTCCCCTAAAGTAAAACAGTTTCATTCAAGAACATTGTTAACTAAGCTATTGACCTGCTGTACCTCCACTAACTGTTTATTTGACACATAAGATAAGGTTTCCTCACCTCTCCAGGATATGGTCTCTTCAACCCCTGGATGGGTCGTGACCCGTAGCCCTGCTGGGGCATTCTCTGTGGGTGACCCCCGTACGGCCCCATCTGTGGCATCTGCCCCCGAGGCTGGCCCATGTTCATGGTGCCAGGGTGGGCAGGGGGCCCCCGGGGGCCGGGCTGATTCACAAACTGAGTGCTGTAAGCCTGGTTTGGTCCCATCTGAAAGGAGGAACACATCTAGAAGACAAACAAACAAAACACTTTGTTCAAACTCATCTTTTCACTTAGAAATAATTGTCACGATAATAGACGCTCCCTCACCGGGCCATATTGATTCATGTCCTTGTGTTGCGTCTCCTGTAGGGCGGCAACTGTCGCCGTGGCTGTGGCGGTTGCTGTAGCAGCGGCAGCAGCCACAGCAGCGGCGGCGGCGGCAGCAGCTGGTTGGCTGAAGTCCGAAGGGGGGCGTGTCTGTGAAGGCAGGCCCATCCCACCTGCGTGGTTAGGACCTCCCCCATAACTGCAGGAGAGAGAGAGAAAGAGTTCAGGGGCCAGTTGCGTAAACATAGCCATTATGTGTCTTAAGAACTAGTATGACCAACTAGCAGTTAGGGGTAATCAGTCTTACTTTTCGATAACAAATTAGACCAATCTACGGTTTTATGTAGCTGACTTAAGCAGTGAACATTCTAGAAGAAAAAATGGAAGCTCAAACGTGCTGTGTAACACGAGAATGAACCTCGTTGGTTCTTGCTGAAGCTCAAACGTGCTGCGTAACACGAGAATGAACCTCGCTGGTTCTCGCGGAAGAGCAAATGTGCTGCGTAACACGAGAATGAACCTCACTGGTTCTCGCTGAAGCTCAAACGTGATGCGTTACACGAGAATGAACCTCACTGGTTCTCGCGGAAGCTCAAACGTGCTGCGTTACACGAGAATGAAGCTCAAACGTGATGCGTAACACGAGAATGAACCTCACTGGTTCTCACGGAAGAGCAAACGTGCTGCGTAACACCAGAATTAACCTCATTGGTTCTCGCTGAAGCTCAAACGTGATGCGTAACACGAGAATGAACCTCACTGGTTCTCGCGGAAGCTCAAACGTGATGCGTAACACTAGAATGAACCTCACTGGATCTTGCGGAAGAGCAAACGTGCTGCGTAACACTAGAATGAACCTCATTGGATCTTGCGGAAGAGCAAACGTGCTGCGTAACACGAGAATGAACCTCACTGGTTCTCGCGGAAGATCAAA
Source organism: Megalobrama amblycephala (assembly GCF_018812025.1). NCBI lineage: Eukaryota > Metazoa > Chordata > Actinopteri > Cypriniformes > Xenocyprididae > Megalobrama > Megalobrama amblycephala. The sequence continues at coordinate 34,671,810 of NC_063063.1, forward strand.
CGTGATGCGTAACACAAGAATGAACCTCACTGGTTCTCGCGGAAGATCAAACGTGATGTGTAACACCAGAATTAACCTCATTGGTTCTCGCTGAAGCTCAAACGTGATGCGTAACACCAGAATGAACCTCACTGGTTCTCGCGGAAGCTCAAACGTGCTGCGTAACACGAGAATGAACCTCACTGCTTCTCGCGGAAGATCAAACGTGCTGTGTAACACGAGAATGAAGCTCAACTGGCTGCGTAACACGAGAATGAACCTCACTGGTTCTCGCGGAAGAGCAAACGTGCTGCGTAACACGAGAATGAACCTCACTGGTTCTCGCGGAAGCTCAAACGTGCTGCGTAACACGAGAATGAAGCTCAAACGTGATGCGTAACACGAGAATGAACCTCACTGGTTCTCACGGAAGAGCAAACGTGCTGCGTAACACCAGAATTAACCTCATTGGATCTTGCGGAAGAGCAAACGTGCTGCGTAACACGAGAATGAACCTCACTGGTTCTCGCGGAAGATCAAACGTGCTGCGTAACACGTGAATGAACCTCATTGGTTCTCGCTGAAGCTCAAACGTGCTGCGTAACACGAGAATGAACCTCATTGGTTCTCGCTGAAGCTCAAACGTGATGCGTAACACGAGAGTGAACCTCACTGGTTCTCGCGGAAGCTCAAACGTGATGCGTAACACGAGAATGAACCTCATTGGTTCTCGCGGAAGCTCAAACGTGATGCGTAACACGAGAATGAACCTCACTGGTTCTCGCGGAAGCTCAAACGTGCTGCGTAACACCAGAATGAACCTCATTGGATCTTGCGGAAGAGCAAACGTGCTGCGTAACACGAGAATGAACCTCACTGGTTCTCGCGGAAGATCAAACGTGCTGCGTAACACGAGAATGAACCTCATTGGTTCTCGCGGAAGATCAAACGTGCTGCGTAACACGAGAATGAACCTCATTGGTTCTCGCGGAAGATCAAACGTGCTGCGTAACACGAGAATGAACCTCACTGGATCTTGCGGAAGCTCAAACATGCTGCGTAACACGAGAATGAACCTCACTGGTTCTCGCGGAAGCTCAAACGTGCTGCGTAACACCAGAATTAACCTCATTGGATCTTGCGGAAGAGCAAACGTGCTGCGTAACACGAGAATGAACCTCACTGGTTCTCGCGGAAGATCAAACGTGCTGCGTAACACGTGAATGAACCTCATTGGTTCTCGCTGAAGCTCAAACGTGCTGCGTAACACGAGAATGAACCTCATTGGATCTTGCGGAAAAGCAAACGTGCTGCGTAACACGAGAATGAACCTCACTGGTTCTCGCGGAAGATCAAACGTGCTGCGTAACACCAGAATGAACCTCACTGGTTCTCGCGGAAGATCAAACGTGCTGCGTAACACCAGAATGAACCTCATTGGATCTTGCGGAAAAGCAAACGTGCTGCGTAACACGAGAATGAACCTCATTGGTTCTCGCGGAAGATCAAACGTGCTGCGTAACACGAGAATGAACCTCATTGGTTCTCGCGGAAGATCAAACGTGCTGCGTAACACGAGAATGAACCTCATTGGTTCTCGCGGAAGATCAAACGTGCTGCGTAACACCAGAATGAACCTCATTGGTTCTTGCTGAAGCTCAAACGTGCTGCGTAACACGAGAGTGAAACCTCATTGGTTCTCGCGGAAGAGCAAACGTGCTGCGTAACACGAGAATGACCCTCATTGGTTCTCGCGGAAGAGCAAACGTGCTGCGTAACACGAGAATGAACCTCATTGGTTCTCGCGGAAGAGCAAATGTGATGCGTAACACAAGAATGAACCTCATTGGTTCTCGCGGAAGACCAAACGTGCTGCGTAACACGAGAATGAACCTCATTGGTTCTCGCTGAAGCTCAAACGTGATGCGTAACATGAGAATGAACCTCATTGGTTCTCGCTGGAGCTCAAACGTGATGCGTAACACGAGAATGAACCTCACTGGTTCTCGCGGAAGAGCAAACGTGCTGCGTAACACGAGAATGAACCTCATTGGTTCTCACGGAAGAGCAAATGTGATGCGTAACACGAGAATGAACCTCATTGGTTCTCGCTGAAGCTCAAACGTGATGCGTAACATGAGAATGAACCTCATTGGTTCTCGCTGGAGCTCAAACGTGATGCGTAACACGAGAATGACCCTCATTGGTTCTCGCGGAAGAGCAAACGTGCTGCGTAACACGAGAATGAACCTCATTGGTTCTCACGGAAGAGCAAATGTGATGCGTAACACAAGAATGAACCTCATTGGTTCTCGCGGAAGACCAAACGTGCTGCGTAACACGAGAATGAACCTCATTGGTTCTCGCTGAAGCTCAAACGTGATGCGTAACATGAGAATGAACCTCATTGGTTCTCGCTGGAGCTCAAACGTGATGCGTAACACGAGAATGAACCTCACTGGTTCTCGCGGAAGAGCAAATGTGCTGCGTAACACGAGAATGAACCTCATTGTTTCTCGCGGAAGCTCAAACGTGATGCGTAACACGAGAATGAACCTCACTGGTTCTCACGGAAGAGCAAACGTGCTGCGTAACACGAGAATGAACCTCATTGGTTCTCGCTGAAGCTCAAACGTGATGCGTAACACGAGAATGAACCTCACTGGTTCTCACGGAAGAGCAAACGTGCTGCGTAACACCAGAATTAACCTCATTGGTTCGCGCTGAAGCTCAAACGTGATGCGTAACACGAGAATGAACCTCACTGGATCTTGCGGAAGAGCAAACGTGCTGCGTAACACTAGAATGAACCTCATTGGATCTTGCGGAAGAGCAAACGTGCTGCGTAACACGGGAATGAACCTCACTGGTTCTCGCGGAAGCTCAAACGTGATGCGTAACACTAGAATGAACCTCACTGGATCTTGCGGAAGAGCAAACGTGCTGTGTAACACTAGAATGAACCTCATTGGATCTTGCGGAAGAGCAAACGTGCTGCGTAACACGAGAATGAACCTCACTGGTTCTCGCGGAAGATCAAACGTGATGCGTAACACAAGAATGAACCTCACTGGTTCTCGCGGAAGATCAAACGTGATGTGTAACACCAGAATTAACCTCATTGGTTCTCGCTGAAGCTCAAACGTGATGCGTAACACCAGAATGAACCTCACTGGTTCTCGCGGAAGCTCAAACGTGCTGCGTAACACGAGAATGAACCTCACTGCTTCTCGTGGAAGATCAAACGTGCTGTGTAACACGAGAATGAAGCTCAAACGTGCTGCGTAACACGAGAATGAACCTCACTGGTTCTCGCGGAAGAGCAAACGTGCTGCGTAACACGAGAATGAACCTCACTGGTTCTCGCGGAAGCTCAAACGTGCTGCGTAACACGAGAATGAAGCTCAAACGTGATGCGTAACACGAGAATGAACCTCACTGGTTCTCACGGAAGAGCAAACGTGCTGCGTAACACCAGAATTAACCTCATTGGATCTTGCGGAAGAGCAAACGTGCTGCGTAACACGAGAATGAACCTCACTGGTTCTCGCGGAAGATCAAACGTGCTGCGTAACACGTGAATGAACCTCATTGGTTCTCGCTGAAGCTCAAACGTGCTGCGTAACACGAGAATGAACCTCATTGGTTCTCGCTGAAGCTCAAACGTGATGCGTAACACGAGAATGAACCTCACTGGTTCTCGCGGAAGCTCAAACGTGATGCGTAACACGAGAATGAACCTCATTGGTTCTCGCGGAAGCTCAAACGTGATGCGTAACACGAGAATGAACCTCACTGGTTCTCGCGGAAGCTCAAACGTGCTGCGTAACACCAGAATGAACCTCATTGGATCTTGCGGAAGAGCAAACGTGCTGCGTAACACGAGAATGAACCTCACTGGTTCTCGCGGAAGATCAAACGTGCTGCGTAACACGAGAATGAACCTCATTGGTTCTCGCGGAAGATCAAACGTGCTGCGTAACACGAGAATGAACCTCATTGGTTCTCGCGGAAGATCAAACGTGCTGCGTAACACGAGAATGAACCTCACTGGATCTTGCGGAAGCTCAAACATGCTGCGTAACACGAGAATGAACCTCACTGGATCTTGCGGAAGAGCAAACGTGCTGCGTAACACGAGAATGAACCTCACTGGTTCTCGCGGAAGATCAAACGTGCTGCGTAACACGTGAATGAACCTCATTGGTTCTCGCTGAAGCTCAAACGTGCTGCGTAACACGAGAATGAACCTCATTGGTTCTCGCTGAAGCTCAAACGTGATGCGTAACATGAGAATGAACCTCACTGGTTCTCACGGAAGCTCAAACGTGCTGCGTAACACCAGAATGAACCTCATTGGATCTTGCGGAAAAGCAAACGTGCTGCGTAACACGAGAATGAACCTCACTGGTTCTCGCGGAAGATCAAACGTGCTGCGTAACACCAGAATGAATCTCACTGGTTCTCGCGGAAGATCAAACGTGCTGTGTAACACGAGAATGAACCTCACTGGTTCTCGCGGAAGATCAAACGTGCTGCGTAACACCAGAATGAACCTCATTGGATCTTGCGGAAAAGCAAACGTGCTGCGTAACACGAGAATGAGCCTCATTGGTTCTCGCGGAAGATCAAACGTGCTGTGTAACACGAGAATGAACCTCATTGGTTCTCGCGGAAGATCAAACGTGCTGCGTAACACGAGAATGAACCTCACTGGTTCTCGCGGAAGATCAAACGTGCTGCGTAACACCAGAATGAACCTCATTGGTTCTTGCTGAAGCTCAAACGTGCTGCGTAACACGAGAGTGAAACCTCATTGGTTCTCGCGGAAGAGCAAACGTGCTGCGTAACACGAGAATGACCCTCATTGGTTCTCGCGGAAGAGCAAACGTGCTGCGTAACACGAGAATGAACCTCATTGGTTCTCGCGGAAGAGCAAATGTGATGGTAACACAAGAATGAACCTCATTGGTTCTCGCGGAAGACCAAACGTGCTGCGTAACACGAGAATGAACCTCATTGGTTCTCGCTGAAGCTCAAACGTGATGCGTAACATGAGAATGAACCTCATTGGTTCTCGCTGGAGCTCAAACGTGATGCGTAACACGAGAATGAACCTCACTGGTTCTCGCGGAAGAGCAAACGTGCTGCGTAACACGAGAATGAACCTCATTGGTTCTCACGGAAGAGCAAATGTGATGCGTAACACGAGAATGAACCTCATTGGTTCTCGCTGAAGCTCAAACGTGATGCGTAACATGAGAATGAACCTCATTGGTTCTCGCTGGAGCTCAAACGTGATGCGTAACACGAGAATGACCCTCATTGGTTCTCGCGGAAGAGCAAACGTGCTGCGTAACACGAGAATGAACCTCATTGGTTCTCACGGAAGAGCAAATGTGATGCGTAACACAAGAATGAACCTCATTGGTTCTCGCGGAAGACCAAACGTGCTGCGTAACACGAGAATGAACCTCATTGGTTCTCGCTGAAGCTCGAACGTGATGCGTAACATGAGAATGAACCTCATTGGTTCTCGCTGGAGCTCAAACGTGATGCGTAACACGAGAATGAACCTCACTGGTTCTCGCGGAAGAGCAAATGTGCTGCGTAACACGAGAATGAACCTCATTGTTTCTCGCGGAAGCTCAAACGTGATGCGTAACACGAGAATGAACCTCACTGGTTCTCACGGAAGCTCAAACGTGATGCGTAACACGAGAATGAACCTCACTGGTTCTCTCGGAAGCTCAAACGTGCTGCGTAACACGAGAATGAACCTCATTGGTTCTCGCTGAAGCTCAAACGTGATGCGTTACACGAGAATGAACATCACTGGTTCTCACGGAAGAGCAAACGTGCTGCGTAACACGAGAATGAACCTCATTGGTTCTCGCTGAAGCTCAAACGTGATGCGTAACACGAGAATGAACCTCACTGGTTCTCGCGGAAGCTCAAACGTGCTGCGTAACACGAGAATGAACCTCATTGGTTCTCGCTGAAGCTCAAACGTGATGCGTAACACGAGAATGAACCTCACTGGTTCTCGCTGAAGCTCAAACGTGCTGCGTAACACGAGAATGAACCTCATTGGTTCTCACGGAAGAGCAAATGTGATGCGTAACACAAGAATGAACCTCATTGATTCTCGCGGAAGACCAAACGTGCTGCGTAACACGAGAATGAACCTCATTGGTTCTCGCTGAAGCTCAAACGTGATGCGTAACATGAGAATGAACCTCATTGGTTCTCGCTGGAGCTCAAACGTGATGCGTAACACGAGAATGAACCTCACTGGTTCTCGCGGAAGAGCAAATGTGCTGCGTAACACGAGAATGAACCTCATTGTTTCTCGCGGAAGCTCAAACGTGATGCGTAACACGAGAATGAACCTCACTGGTTCTCACGGAAGAGCAAACGTGCTGCGTAACACGAGAATGAACCTCATTGGTTCTCGCTGAAGCTCAAACGTGATGCGTAACACGAGAATGAACCTCACTGGTTCTCTCGGAAGCTCAAACGTGCTGCGTAACACGAGAATGAACCTCATTGGTTCTCGCTGAAGCTCAAACGTGATGCGTTACACGAGAATGAACATCACTGGTTCTCGCGGAAGAGCAAACGTGCTGCGTAACACGAGAATGAACCTCATTGGTTCTCGCTGAAGCTCAAACGTGATGCGTAACACGAGAATGAACCTCACTGGTTCTCGCGGAAGCTCAAACGTGCTGCGTAACACGAGAATGAACCTCACTGGTTCTCGCTGAAGCTCAAACGTGCTGCGTAACACGAGAATGACCCTCATTGGTTCTCGCTGAAGATCAAACGTGCTGCGTAACAGTTTTTGAGTGAACTACCCTTTAAGCATTTTCTTTATAATGTTTTCTATGGGAAAACAAAAACATTCAACATGAAACTTTCATCGAATCTGCTTGCATTTGAATTTGATATTTTAATATTTTCTAAGTACATCAGAGAGTGTTTTTCAGCATCCCACTGTTTTTACTGATTTCTTTGTTGTTCTTCTTTTGAGATGTGATCTATATATTTGTAGCTTGAAACAGATGGAAATTTGACAGGCCTTTTTCAAAAATTATATAAATAATAAAAAAGCAAGAGACACTGACCTTCCCCCGAACCCTCCTCCTCCTCCTCCTCCTCCTCCTCCTCCAGGATAGCTGGATCTCCCGTACATCCCCTGCTGCATGTAGGCCTGGTTTGCATTAACCTTGGATGAAAACTGCTGCTGTGCAGTAAACTGTCCCGGGTTCATAGCCCCGTTACCTCCGGTCATGGGGTTCATATGGCTGTTTGGGTTTACCATGGGGTTCCCCAACACCTAAACACACACACACACACACACACACACACACAGACTTACAACACAGACTCAAACAGCAGTGTGTGCTCTGAACGGTGTTAAATACATTCTTACTTGACTCTGTGACGTATTGGTCACACCCCATACGGTGGTCACCACGGACACAGAACCCGGCGGTTGATTGGTGTTTTGTTGCCAGGAGACGGAGTCATATTGAAATGATGGATCACTATGGAGATTATACAAGGATGTAAACAGTTAATGTGTGGAACACTGTGTGAGTCAATGTGTGTGTGTGTGTGTGTGTGTGTGTGTGTGTGTGTGTGTGTGTGTGTGTGTGTGTGTGTGTGTGTGTGTGTGTGTGTGTGTGTGTGTGTGTGTGTGTGTGTGTGGAAGAAACTGACCCATGTGAGAGCGCCGGCTTCATGTTGTTGATGTTGGCTTGCATCGGGTTCTTGCCCACAGATGGATCGGGTTGTCTGCTTTTCTGATGACGCAGCAGCAGAAGTCGACCCAGATCCTCACACCACGAGGACAGCAATGCTACACAAACACAAACACACAATAAATGGGTCATATTTAAAATATGGGTCATATTATTTGATGTTTTCCTTGAGGTCCTGGAGTTTTTTCCTCTCAAATACACTCAAATTAAATGGTCTGGTGAGGAAGATTTGAGTCAGAAACATCAAAAGATCAAGAGAATGTTGATTCTTCATAATATTAGCCTTTAATTGCTGATGCATTTTTACCACTTTAAAAAATATTTTATAAAAATTTACATTTTTAATTTATTAAAAATGACCACTTGTAGAAAATATTTTTTAAAAGACTATTATATCACATGTATTAAAAGGTTTACAGTGTTATTTTAGTATAATTGAGAAACTATTATAGGATTTATTCATATGTCCATTTTTTTAAGTTAAAGTTTTGTTGTGTTTTTGTCATTTTTATTAGTTTTTTAATATGTCTATAGTTTTAATTAATTTTATTTCAGCTTTAGTTTTAGTTATTATCAGGCTAAATTAAATGAAAATGAGCTGAACTAGCTGAAATTAAGTTTTTTTATTAATCATTTTATTTTATTTCAAGTAACATTTTTTTTTTATTATTTTAGTTTAACTATAACAATCTGCAAGATCTAAGGCATTTGAACATTTAAATTGTATTTCAAACTATTTCTTTAAACATCAACACATCTCTTAAAGGATGAAAAAGCACTTTTGAGTAAAAAATAAAAACTGGATCTGAAGGAGATTGTCAAGTTAGTTGAATCAAATCTTGAAACAGTTGATTAGCAGCAAGTAAACAACATATCCATGAGCACAGCTGTATATTTTCAGCAGTTTTCAGCATTATATTCGCTTTGCCAGAAGACTAATTCAAGGTGAAATGTGCGATTTCTCTGATCGGAACTACAAAAAAAAATCCTGTTTTCAAACAAGTTCCAAATGTTTCATTTTATCTGCCATTGGTCAGCCAAACGGGTAGCCCCGCCCCCAATTAACGCCATTGGTTGAGCCAATGTTGTTAAATGCAATTCCATATTTATCTGCTCCTAAACATGCACATAAATATGCTATAATACCATCAGCAAATAAAAGCAATAATAGCGTCAGAATACTTTACTCTGTACTAAGAGCTTTGAAGTAGAAACGTGATGACGTGTGTATGTGTGATCTATCAGAGCTGAAACAGATATGAGAAGACAAGGACAGAGCTACAGTCTGATGAATCACACACACACACACACACACACACACACACTAGAGGGCTGCTGTCAGCTTCACTCAGATGTCTGTGTCATTTTCTATTTAGGAAAAGCCACAGTTTAACTATCAGTTTCTACCCTGAGAGACACCCGTACAAAATTACAGACTGTGAAATCTCTATGTGTGTGTGAGAGAGAGATAATTAAGAGTTTATTTTTAAATATATCTGTGTATACACAATTCAATGAATCCATTCAAAACTCTCGTTCAGTAATTTGCTTGCAAAAATATTCACAAAAGTTTCCAGGTGGCATTTGTCATGCATTTAAATGTTTGGTTTTGTATGTAAATGCTGATGTGAAACTAATCTCAGAGCATCCAAAACAACTTACACTGCATTCAAGGTGCACATGCATTTTATCAATTCATATATGCAATGCATTTTGTTAAATGCAATACAAAAACTGAATCTTGTAGGACAAGGATTCCCAAACTTTTCTGAAACTTTAAGTTAATATTAAAATTGCATTTGCATGTTCGCAGTTCTCTGATGTCGGTTAATGGTCACATGACATGCAGATGAACAAATAAAATACTCCATCTTATTTCAGTAAGTGTTCTATTTTGAAGTGTTTTTTTTTTTTTTTTTTAAATGATTTATTCTTTTTTATAAGTTTGGAAAATCCTGCATTCGGAAACACTGACACATTAATGTGCAAAAATCTCTCCGAGCGTTTCAGCATCAAACGGATACAAGGTTTCATTTTTGACACCTTCGGTGAAAACAGAGACAGCTCTCTCTCTCTCTGTACCAGGATGATTCTCAGAGTTACGGTAAGAAACATAAGCCCTTACGTGTGGCATCTCCTCCTCTAGACAAGCATTTTAAATGCTCTATTGACTCTAAATGCTTCCACTTAGTGCAGAAAACAGCGCGAGTGTGTTTCACATTCCATTAAACGAGTGGCTTGTGTCGTTCATGCTTGAACTAGTTAAACCATCATGAGTCTGAGCAAAGGCCTATCATCTGATCTCTCATACACCCTGAACCACCATAATGGCACACACACACACACATCCACAAGATAATGAAAACACTCAAGTCTGGAGTTGTTGTGTCATATTTTAGCCGATTTTAAGTTGCAGTAAATGAAGGGTTAATGTCGAGCGTCTTCTTCTGCAAGAGCAGCTGTGGAATTCTTGCCGTCTACTGAAGCGAAAGCAATTAGGAGCGATTGATCCACAGGGAAAACCACGATACAGACGCTGGCACTATATCAAAGACATAACGAAGGTTCTTTAAATTAAAACACCTTTAAACAGTTTAATAAAATTATATATATATATATATATATATATATATATATAGCTTTTATCCAAAGCAACTTACATTGCATTCAAGGTACACATACAATTTTTATTACTTTATGCATTCAGACTCATGATATTTGGATTGCGTTTTGTTAAATGCATGCAAATACTTAATACTGTAGGACAAACTTTTTTGACCTAAAATATTTTTTGAACTCTCTGAAACCTCAATAACATTCATAATTCATATATATAGTGCTGTCATTAATTGCGATTAATTGCATATAACATAAAGGTTTGTGTTTATATAATATATGTGTGTGGAATATATATAACCCTTCCAACCCTGATGTATACATACATATATATGTATACAGAATGCAGAGAGTCATGTAATAAATGATCTTAAAGTGTACCGTAATCTCCTGCGTGCTCACGCTGGTCCCTTCTCTCATATTAAAAACCGCTCATCAAACGATCTTCAAACAGGACGTGTCAATGTCATACTCTAGGATTACACAGATTGAGTCCCTTGCTGTCAGACTTTCTCCCCAGCATTCAGCTGTGAACTGAAGAAGTGCATGAAAACCCCACACACACCCAGTCTAGACCGACATCAGACAGCTATAAACGTGTTTGTTTCTGGCATTGCTGATTCCTCTGATGGCAGAATCATTCTCAGACAGTAGAAAAAAATCATCTCGGAGTGAATTCAGTCAAGCTAACACCAGACAAAAACCATCTCCCAAGAAACTGTTGGACAACACTAACAGACAAGGTCCTCACCAAATACAAACTAGACGCTGTAGTGTTGTCAAAAGCACCAACTTCGGTACCTAGTCGGTACTGAAATTTAAAAATGCGACGCTTTGAGCGCTGTTGAGCGGATTCGTTAACACCTCTGATTGGTCATTGTGTTCACGCGCTCATCAGATAAGTCTGTGATTGGCTACAATGATCAACGCTTCAAAAACATGTTGTAAATAGACATCAATGACACTCTTCACCGAACGCTTACACAGATGCACATGGAAGCATTTGAAAGCGGGCGTCTATCAGTGTATGGAAGGCCAAAAGGTTCATAAACGTGAATTTTAACATGTTAACAACATGTAAAATACATGTATTTCACATGTTTTAAATGCATATTTCACATGTTTTTAATGCATATTTCATGCGTTAAATGCGTGTTTGCATGTGAAAAATCAGCACATTAACATGTAAACAACACATATTTAATGCATGAAATACGTGTTAAATATGCATATTTTACACGTTGTTAACGTGTTAAAATTCACGTTTTTGAACCTTTTGGCCTTCCATATCAGCATACTGGTCTAGTTTTCATGTTAATTTTAGTTTAATTTTTAGTGATTTAGTTATATACAATTGCCTTTTTTTAAAATTATTTTTATTAATTTAAAATGCTGATATTTAGATTTAATTTTATTTTATTTCAGGTAATAATTTTAGTGCTCAAACCTCAACTTATTTCAGATTATTTCCAAGGTTACATTTTTCAACTAATATTTATATTTTATAGTATTTCAGCTTTATTTCAATTGACAGAAATTTTATTAATAGTTTTAGTTTTAGTTAACAATAATAACCCTCACTTAAGCAAGTTTTTAGATTTTATATATAGGAATTAATTACACCAAATTTTTATTCATTATATATTAAGTGTTACATGGTCTGAAATTACTTTGGAAGTTAAAATATCTTCTCAAAACTAGGAATAAGACTCGAAACAATTTCTTCTTTGTGGGAAGGTGATGTAGTAAACTAGTTAGTTACGTCATCATTGTGCTGAACATCAGGTCCAGCAAAAAAAGTGAAAAAGTATAGAATTCATATGCTCATATGGGCACTGATGTCACACTCTGTGATTAAAGAAGCCTCAAAACCAGGTGTCGAGACAATCATAGAAGATCCTGGAGTCTCACCTGCTGATTTTGGGGTGAATTTGTCCCTGTTTGCTGCACAAACGGCTAGCAGCCGATACCCCAGATCCATGTCGAACCCCTGCTGACCTGCTACACGACTCACCACCTGACAGAGAGACCGACAAACAATATTCAAACATCACTGAAATATCAGCATTCAGGCATGCATGATTTGTCATAGTAAAATTGCACAGGGTTGTTGTGGTTTTGGGGGTTTGAGAGAATGAAATCACACTCCTGATTTGCAAACCCTCATCAGGTCGGCCCATACGCACAACACCACCACACCCTGAGGCCTGTTTCCCTCTGAAACACAGACGTGCAGGAAGCAATCTCTCATATCTGCGTCTTAATTACAGTTAAACACATCAGGCAGAGATATATGTGTGTCTAAAGCACATAATTAAACATCTGAGGGAGGTTTGGTTTAGCCGTCATTCCACATTCTCCTTAAATGCAGCTTAGATCTGCTCTTTCTCTGCTGTGGAAACATGTCAGAGTTCACATCAGCACAATTAGAAGTTACGGCGGAAAGAGAATAAAAGTGTCTGAGGCACAGATCTAACAGCGGTATTGAGATAAGTAATAGCCTACAACATAAAATGCATAAACAAATGTAAAATAACACTGTGTAGTCTTACTGTACACATTAAATATAGATTAATCCTCATTAAAGCTACTTGCGTTATTCAGTCAAGATCTGAGTGATTTTCCTTTGTCATTATCATTGAAGACAGATTGCAGCAGGTTTATTAGGCTGCTGTCACTTTAAGAGCGAATGCACGGATCCAATATACTGTTACACGTGCGTTTTCTTTCTCAACTGTGTATGTTTACTTAAGACATAACCCACTGTGTTTATGTGAATACTCTCCAAAAAGGCTTTTTTGTGGCTTAATGCACTTTTAATAACTCTTTTTTAATACCAAACCCATCCCGCAGTTTAGCAATAGTAGACGTCATTTTATAACACTCACTTATTTGGCTAATTTTACCTCGATTATCTTGTTTTCATAATATTTGGAAGCCAAAATCGACATTGAAAATAAATTAAGATTAATCAAACAGCCCTAATATAATATAATATAATATAATATAATATAATATAATATAATATAATATAATATAATATAATATAATATAATATAATATAATATAATATAATATAATATAATATAATATAATATAATATAGAATATTTAATGTGACGTGAGAGGGGCCAGATGGAAATCTTCACACATTGTCAGAGCCAAATGTTTTTATTACTAACTAGCAGATGAATGCTGATTAATTAATTGACTGAAACTGAAATTTGATCAATTTGACCTCACCGTTAGGCATCCCATCAGGCTTTGCTCAAAGGGCCGCTGAAACGCTCGTGGATCTCCGCACCAATCCAACAGCTCCGTTGCTGCCGTCTGGAAGTTTGCTGGATTTTGCAGGTGCTGATAAGAGGAAAATCACATGACAAACCACTTCATTTATCCCTTCATATGTACTGTCATGATTCAGGCATATAAGAATGTATTTAGTTATTACTCTGTTTATGTGAGTTGAAATGTTAATGTGTGAAATATTCATTACTAATCAACAGAAAATTCTGTAGATTGTTTCTGAGGGTATGAGCCCCTAATGAAGTCTAATAAATGCATCTGCTCTCCAGGTGTCCTGTAGGGGGCGTCACAGCGTTGAGTATGACTTAGAAACCTTTAAAACACTCACACACTGTAAATGCAGAAGCATTGATTCCTGAATGATTGACATGATGATTTAAATAATTCCTGCCCAAAATAAAGGGGCGGGGCCTAGTTGAGTTAGTTAGTAGTGTGTTGAAATTGGCGGTTATGGTAAGCGGCGGGACATTTCCAAAACATGCTCGAAGGTCCCCTTTAAGGTCCCATCATGTCTGTTTTCTCTCACCTGTTTGATGCAGTGGAGCCGGTCGTTGGTTTGCTGGATGTGTCTGTCCATGGACGGGAAAGAATTCATCCTGCAGGACCCTCTCTGTCCCTACCGCACGGCCATCAACACTCAGTCCCTGTAAAACACACCCGATTTAGACACAGTGCCAGATGAAGTGATCAGATGTACCATTTTCTCCTGCTGGACCATAAAACAAGTGAGAAATTCCACACCAGACAGGAACAAAACCACCCAGAACACCCTAGTAACAATCACAATTTCTTGAAAACATTGTATGTTATAAATAGACATCAATGACGCTCTTCACCGAGATACACAGATACACATTTGAAAGCAGGCGTCTATCAGTGTATGGAAGGCCAAAAGGTTCAAAAACGTGAATTTTAACACGTTAAGAACATGTAAAATACATGTATTTCACATGTTTTAAATGCATATTTCATGCGTTAAATGCGTGTTTGCACATGAAAAATCAGCATGTTAACATGTAAACACATATTTAACGCATGAAATACGTTACGTGTTAAATATGCATATTTTACACGTTGTTAACGTGTTAAAATTCACGTTTTTGAACCTTTTGGCCTTCCATATCAGCATACTGGTCTAGTTTTCATGTTAATTTTAGTTTAATTTTTAGCGATTTAGTTATATACAATTGCCATTTTTTAAAATTATTTTTATTAATTAATTAATTCTGCTGGACCATAAAACAAGTGAGAAATTCCACACCAGACAGGAACAAAACCACCCAGAACACCCTAGTAACCATCTTACAATCACAATTTCTTGAAAACGTTGCATGTAGTAGTGATGCAAAATGAATTTTTTACACAAACCGAAATTCAAGTTCTCATTTATCATTTACCTGTTGCAGTTTATCCACGTTGAGTGCATAAAATGTCATCAGAGAGGCAATAGCAATAACAGAAAAGCATGGTTTACATAACTTCATCCTTTTATATGCACTGTCATGATGTATTTATTACTCTGTTTATGTGAGTTTATGGATTAGAGATGTGGGAGTGTGCAAAGCCCTCAAAATACAATATTCATCACTACTCTGCAGAAAATTAAACGTCACCATATCAGTAAATGATTTTGGCCCTGAAAAACTGTTGCGGCCAAAACAGCAATATTTTGTGGTGCATCACTAGTAAATATCCAGTTCTATATTGTTGATATTTCTCTTCTGTCATATTTTAGTTTGCATCTTTTCTTCATTATTTACAGCATGAAGAAGTACATAAACTCATGGCTATTTTTTCAACACTAAGATAAACGCATTTGTGTGCATGTTTGAGCAGGAAGCATTTCTGTGTCTGCTGTAAAATAATGAAATCAGGACAGAATACGAGAGCCGATTCCATAATCACATGATATCCCGTTTACATCATCTATCTCAGATGGTGATTTATAGGGTATATGCAGTATATGCAGACAGTCTGGCAAAGACGCACCATCTCTCATGCACTCGCAGCTATCAGCTGTGTCAGACTGTGGGCTGTAGCGGCTGGAACACTTGCGTAACTAGCAGATGATGTGCTGAGACAGGCCACACCACACACACACACACACACACACACACACAAGCACAAACACACACACACACACACACAAGCACATGCGTAAACATCCCTGGCAGGACTGAAGGACGATGGGAAACTTGTAGAGAAGCAGAGGGAGTGTTTCCTGTTGTTTATTGTGAACGTCAATCAAACTAGTCTAATCACACGAGTCTCGTTTGTGTTGCATCATTGAGCATAAGATGACATGTCAGACACGAGACGCACGCTAAAGCTCCAGACGTCTCTGATGCTCTTGAATGACACACACATGCTGGATTAAGAGGATTACAATCATCACGTTAATACAGACGTCAAGAATGAGGAAGAGAATAAAAACTGAGCGGAATAACTGAAACAGAAAGTATAAAGACAACTAATGAAGTAAAACTAGGGACAAAATAAACCTGTGTAGATGCATTTTTTGCAGAACTTAAAAATAAATCAGCATGAAAGGAATAGAAAACAATTATTCATGTTCATACACCATCATACAGAACGGTTATTATATTCATACACCGTCATACCGAATGATCATACCATATTCACTGAGAGATTACCATATTCATACACCATCATACTGAACGATTACCATATTCACTGAACGATTACCATATTCATACACCATCATACTGAACGATTACCATATTCACTGAACGATTACCATATTCATACACCATCATACTGAACGATTACCATATTCACTGAACGATTACCATATTCATACACCATCATACTGAACGATTACCATATTCACTGAACGATTACCATATTCATACACCATCGTACTGAACGATTACCATATTCATACACCATCGTACTGAACGATTACCATATTCATACACCATCATACTGAACTATTACCACATTCACCGAACGATTACCATATTCATACACCATCATACTGAATGATTACCATATTCATACACCATCGTACTGAATGATTACCATATTCATACACCATCATACTGAACAATTACCATATTCATATACCATCGTACTGAACTATTACCATATTCATACACCATCATACTGAACAATTACCATATTCACTGAACGATTACCATATTCATACACCATCGTACTGAACGATTAACATATTCATACACCATCATACTGAACAATTACCATATTCACTGAACGATTACCATATTCATACACCATCGTACTGAACTATTACCATATTCATACACCATCATACTGAACAATTACCATATTCACTGAACGATTACCATATTCATACACCATCGTACTGAACGATTACCATATTCATACATCATCCTACTGAACGATTAACATATTCACTGAATGATTACCATATTCATACACCATCGTACTGAACGATTACCATATTCACTGAATGATTACCATATTCATACACCATCATACTGAACAATTACCATATTCATACGCCATCATGCGGATTGATTCTCAATTATGACCAATAAACAAACAGGCTACTGTTTTTCATTACAAAAAGCCACAGAAACCATATAGTTACTTTTTTTTTACAATGGTAATGAGGTGCCATCCATGGTTTTACCTTATGGTTAATTTTAATAAAAGTAGATTTCTAACTCAAAGAGTCAGAATATTTAAAGTGTACCCTATAAAATGAGGTTGTTACAATTTTTACAAATGTTAAGTTAATGAAATTACATTTACATTCGCCTCCCAACTCAAGCACAAGCTAGTAAGCTACTATCAAATGTGCATTTCTATGAGATAAAACATGTAATATTATTAATATTACATGTGTGATGCTGCCAAATCAGGAGCTGTAGAACTTGCTCTGAAATGTTAGTCTGGAGCCCTGAGTGCGGTCTGAAATATTCATTCACAAGTGCGTTTGAAAGCTGAGTCGTCAGAGCGCTCATAACAGAATGTTTCCCTCTGTGACTCTGATTCACATCAGCCTCAGGAAATGAGGCCTTTCCTGTCAGAGGAAGAGAGAGAGTTTTACAGGCTCAGACAGGAACTGGTGTAGGGAGGAACACTGCCATCTGAACTGTGAACCGCTATGGTTCTGCTACTGGACACACAGGAAGCACATCACGTTCCTCCTGTGCAGCGCCGCCCGGCTCATCTTCACGTCTTACTGCTGTTTTTGTGCTTAAGTTTTGTTGAAAATTCTGTCATTTTTGTGGAAATTTAAAAGAAAAAAGCATATTTGAGATCACATTTAAATTCACTCTCTGTGCACCTAATTTATTCTCTGTCTGTCCTGCAGTTGGTTGTGATGTCATCATGATGATGTCATTGGATGTCACGGATACAGAACAGATCTGCATCGGGATAAAAACACGGCACTGCTTTTTTAGCATTACATTCTAGTGTTTTACGTCTGTAATCTGACATATTTCAGAGTGAAACTGGATATTCTAAAAATGTAGGTCAGGTTTTTTTTTTTCTCAATGGAAAGTGTTTTTATATATCAGGTGGTTCAACATGAGAGAGATTAATGATGCACAACTGAAAAAGTAAAATTTGCAATTTTTATAGTTGATTTTTTTAACATGCATAATAATACCACATGAAAGTGTAGTCCATTTTCATTTCATGTTGACGTTAATATAGACAACTTCATAACACGCACAGACAAGAGAGGGACAGAGGCGGTTGTCACTGCTGCTCACAATTGGCACTGTTCACACGCTCAACAATAACGCGCTGTTCTGACTGCGTAGTTTACACACACAGTCTATTATACGACCTAATATACATCACCAGCTGCAGACACACACACATTCACGAGTCATGTGTCAACATATGCAAACAAACGCACAGTCATCCGTTGCAATATGCACACGTCCCAGTTTCATTTGATGTTTATACATTCTCTATCATAGTAGAAGATTTTTACATTATTGTTCATATTTTATCATTTTCTGAAGAAAATGTGGTAACACTTTACTTAAAGCCTTTATATAATGCATTCTAAAAGAATTTAGTAATTATGCATTGTAATGCGCATTCCCTTTCTGTCAGTCACATTCACTGATGTATGGGGTCTCACTTAGGAGCACCAATCACAGTTTTATAAAAACGGCCAATGAAACTGGCAAGTGGAATTTGCATGCCTAGCCACTCCCCCGTACATATGATATGTCTGTGATTGGCTACAATGATCAATGCTTCAAAAACATGTTGTAAATAGACATCAATAAAACTCAACAAATAACTGTAACCAAAGTTACAATTGGTAATGAAAAGATACAATGCATTATAACATACATTACGAATCCCTTTATAATGCATTATATATGAAGGTGTTGCCAAAAATGTTAGTGAGTTTAAAACTCAAATCAAAAGAGTCTCCATCATTTTCTGGCTCAGGTAAACAACCAGACTTTTCTAAAAACAATAGTCAATTTATGCAGCAACACGTATTACGCAGCACTCCACGATCTCACCTTCATGAAATATTTGGAACGAACATGTTCTGACTTCTATTCAGCTAAAACAAAGGTGTGTTTATACCCACAACGCTGATGAGTGTTTTCTCATCCAGACTTTGAGGAGTAAAAGCCTCCTCAGACGAAACATCCCACACACACATTTTGCATCATTTTTGACCCAAGATGGCTGAATTCTTACCTGCGTATGTTCTGCATCCACAGGACCGAACAGGAATTTGCTACGAATCCATCAGTTTCTCATCTGACCTGAAAGAAAAAACACCAAGCAGTAATTAGCTACAGCCGCAAAGCAACAAAACTACATTTTTAAAATGTCACTTAAAGAAATACGGTTTCAGAGTACTAAAGAATGAACAAGATCATAATGAACATTTATCATATTCATATACCATCATACTGAATGATTACCATATTCATACACCAAAATACTGAATGATTACCATATTCATATACCATCATACTGAATGATTACCATATTCATATACCAAAATACTGAATGATTACCATATTCATATACCATCATACTGAATGATTACCATATTAATATACCAAAATACTGAATGATAACCATTTTCATACACCAAAATACTGAATGATTACCATATTCATATACCATCATACTGAATGATTACCATATTCATATACCAAAATACTGAATGATTACCATATTCATATACCATCATACTGAATGATTACCATATTAATATACCAAAATACTGAATGATAACCATATTCATATACCAAAATACTGAATGATTACCATATTCATATACCAAAATACTGAATGATAACCATATTCATATACCATCATACTGAATGATTACCATATTCATATACCAAAATACTGAATGATAACCATATTCATACACCATCATACTGAATGATTACCATATTCATATACCAAAATACTGAATGATTACCATATTCATATACCAAAATACTGAATGATAACCATATTCATATACCAAAATACTGAATGATAACCATATTCATACACCATCATACTGAATGATTACCATATTCATATACCAAAATACTGAATGATTACCATATTCATATACCAAAATACTGAATGATTACCATATTCATATAGCAAAATACTGAATGATTACCATATTCATATACCAAAATACTGAATGATTACCATATTCATACACCATCATACTGAATGATTACCATATTCATATACCAAAATACTGAATGATTAACATATTCATATACCAAAATACTGAATGATTACCATATGCATATACCAAAATACTGAATGATAACCATATTCATATACCATCATACTGAATGATTACCATATTCATATACCAAAATACTGAATGATAACCATATTCATATACCAAAATACTGAATGATTACCATATTCATACACCAAAATACTGAATGAAAACCATATTCATATACCATCATACTGAATGATTACCATATTCATACACCAAAATACTGAATGATAACCATATTCATATACCAAAATACTGAATGATAACCATATTCATATACCAAAATACTGAATGATAACCATATTCATATACCAAAATACTGAATGATTACCATATTCATATACCAAAATACTGAATGATAACCATATTCATATACCAAAATACTGAATGATAACCATATTCATATACCAAAATACTGAATGATAACCATATTCATACACCAAAATACTGAATGATAACCATATTCATATACCAAAATACTGAATGATAACCATATTCATACACCAAAATACTGAATGATAACCATATTCATATACCAAAATACTGAATGATAACCATATTCATATACCAAAATACTGAATGATAACCATATTCATACACCAAAATACTGAATGATAACCATATTCATATACCAAAATACTGAATGATAACCATATTCATATACCAAAATACTGAATGATTACCATATTCATATACCAAAATACTGAATGATAACCATATTCATATACCAAAATACTGAATGATTACCATATTCATATACCAAAATACTGAATGATAACCATATTCATATACCATCATACTGAATGATTACCATATTCATACACCATCATACTGAACGATTACCATATTCATATATCATCATACTGAACGATTACCATATTCATACACCAAAATACTGAACGATAACCATATTCATATACCATCATACTGAACGATTACCATATTCATATACCAAAATACTGAATGATAACCATATTCATATACCAAAATACTGAATGATAACCATATTCATATACCAAAATACTGAATGATTACCATATTCATATACCAAAATACTGAATGATAACCATATTCATATACCAAAATACTGAATGATTACCATATTCATATACCAAAATACTGAATGATAACCATATTCATATACCATCATACTGAATGATTACCATATTCATACACCATCATACTGAACGATTACCATATTCATATATCATCATACTGAACGATTACCATATTCATACACCAAAACACTGAATGATAACCATATTCATATACCAAAATACTGAATGATTACCATATTCATATACCAAAATACTGAATGATAACCATATTCATATACCATCATACTGAATGATTACCATATTCATACACCATCATACTGAACGATTACCATATTCATATATCATCATACTGAACGATTACCATATTCATACACCAAAATACTGAATGATTACCATATTCATATACCAAAATACTGAACGATTACCATATTCATACACCATCATACTGAACGATTACCATATTCATATATCATCATACTGAACGATTACCATATTCATACACCAAAATACTGAATGATTACCATATTCATATACCATCATACTGAATGATTAACATATTCATATACCAAAATACTGAATGATTACCATATTCATATACCAAAATACTGAATGATTACCATATTCATATACCAAAATACTGAATGATAACCATATTCATATACCATCATACTGAATGATTACCATATTCATACACCAAAATACTGAATGATAACCATATTCATATACCATCATACTGAACGATTACCATATTCATACACCATCATACTGAACGATTACCATATTCATACACCATAATACTGAACGATTACCATATTCATACACCACCGTACTGAACGATTACCATATTCATACACCATCATGCTGAACGATTACCATATTCACTGAATGATTACCATATTCATACACCATCATACAGAACGATTACCATATTCATACACCATCATACTGAACATATTCTTCAGTATGGATAATATTTCGGTATTGAATTAATTAAATATATAAAGAATCGTTGTTTATTTCACTTCCACAATCTTGGATGGACTTTTTTGCAATGTATTATGGGGTTGAGTCGAGAGAACCTTTGTTTACACTTTATTTTAAGGTGTCTTTGTTACAGTGTAATTATACATTTAAGTACTCATATTCATATATCATATAGCGGATCAGTTCCTGCACATCCAAACAAACACTCCCATCCATCAGACGAAAATCACAGCTAAATTCATCTCAGCGAGAGTGATTTTCCAGCAGGAGTACAGAAAGGAGAACACGCTGGATGAGAGACGCTGTCTGTCTCTCTCTCTGGAGGTTGTTATTTTTAGAGTTTCTTGGAGACGAGTGTTCGGCGGCGTTTAAGGACAGCCGTTCACTGCAGTCTGACCCCCTGCTCACCCTCACAGATCACTGCTGATTTATTTAGATCTCTCTCTCTCTCTGTTTCTCTGACTAATGCTCTAATCATATGTGCCACATCTCAGACCGCTGCAACCAGAATGCCCATTTAGTTAGTTATATGACAAGAAATCATGAAATAAAGCAGATAATGTACAGTCAGATGGTCATTATCACAAAATAAACAAGTACATAATTCCATAATAAATAAATAATATAATAGTATATTAAAATCAATGTCAATGTTTATATGCCTACATACACAATCTGTCGTGTGATATCTGGTTAGCAGCACACGGTGTAACGGCATCACATTTGAAACAGCTGCTGAAGCATTTTCCAAAGGGAGAGAGTTTTGTATCTGGGAATGTCACAGCTTCCAATCATTCCTGCATCTATCCCTCAACCCTGGCCTAAAGAGAGCAGCGTGTGTGTGTGTGGAGATGATGCATTGAAGCATAATAGGAAGGAAAAGTCTCTTTCTCTCTCTAATTCCAGATCTTTCCGACACCTCCAGCCATTCATCACATGCTCCTCTGAGCCTGAAGCAAGAACGACGGAGGGAAAAAAAAAAATCAATGGAGTCAGAACTGCAAACAGGCCATAAAGACACTGAGAGGAAAGTACCAGCTGCAGTGGAATTGATTTCTTTAAGCAGAATAACACCTCACACACACACCGCCATTCATACGCCACTGCTAAAACACTTATGAAAAGATCTCAGACTCCAAATTCACAGAAATCAACAGAGAATGAGTTAACAATGAAATCATCTGCTGCTGAGAGACCTACATTACGCTCAATGTGTTTATATACTGAAAGGTCTTATAATACATAACACCAGTTTTTGAGTGCTGGTCTCGTTTGGTTTTTGGGACTTTGGGGTGTTTCACTGAATGTTGATGAATCAAAATATTTCGCTGGCATTGCATTACATAGGCTAAAAGGGTCATTTGATGATGCTGATTGGATAAGCCAATTCAATACAATGCAATATGCACACACACCAATGATCAATGCTCCAAATCTACAATATTTCCTACATTTAGGTGCATCACTATTGATTAACATCACTAGTACAGTGGTGGATCAACTTTTGCATGGGCAAACACTCACTTCTTCAATGTAAAAATCCAGTTTCTCCAAATGGTTTAAATGAAATAAAGACAAAAGCAGAGTTTTACAACATCTGGCAGCAGTAACTTCATCTGCACCAGCAGACGCGCATAAACACGGCACCCACACGCCTCTTATCTCCCAGAAGATCTCAGCGGCCCACAGCAGGGAAAACGCTTGCATTTTTTTGGCAGGAGCATCTGTTCCACGAGTGGATCAGACCCCTTGAGCCAAAGCATCAGCGGATTCATCCGCTTTTAAAAGGGTCACAACATACAGTTTCTCCTGAGGGACACTTAGGTCATGTTCTTGACCATCTTTCACTCTACCAATCAAACATGCCATGTTTAAATGAAGGACTTTAGAATATTTTATTTATATTTTCCTGTTTATCCTCAGTTTCAATAAAAGACATTCCTGCTACAGCAGCGTGATTCGCTCACTGTTCGCTTTCCTTCTGGATAACGGAGTTAAATGAAAAATGAAAGGTAAATGGGTCAGTTTGGAAGGTAGTTTAATTGATCACAGTAGCTTTCCAAAGAACATCATTAAAGGATCATTGATTATGATTTCACTTTTTTAACTTTAGTTAGTGTGTAATGTTGCTGTTTGAGCTGGTAGGGATTACAACGAGCTTCTTCCCGGGTTGTGACATCACAAACCCTAAAATGTACATAAACCCCGCCCCCGAGAACACACAACAAAGGGGGCGGGGCCATGTTGGGCTGCTTTAGAGAAGAGGAAGAGTTGTTGTAGTAGAGTGTTGTTGTCATGCCGTCATTTTACGCCGGACTGCTTCACAAACGAGGGTCAATTCAACACAAAAGATGAACATGACGGCACATGCTAGTGGATGAGTTGAATCAACTCCACAGCAACTACATCAGTTTATCCACTAACCATTCAGAAACGTCTAAAACTTCTTCCTGAGTCTCTCCATCAGTGTCGACTCCGGTTTGAACAATGTAAGGCTGAACCAAAATCCTCATTTTGGCTGCGTGAGATTCTCCAGCTTTGTTGTTGTTGAGCTGTTAAAGCTCCGCCCTCTTCTGGAAAGGGGGCGGGAGCAGCATCTCATTTGCATTTAAAGGGACACACACAAAAACGGCGTGTTTTTGCTCACACCCAAATAGGGGCAAATTTGACAAGCTATAATAAATGATCTGTGGGGGATTTTGAGCTGAAACTTCACAGACACATTCTGGAGAACTTATATTACATCTTGTGAAAGGGGCATAATAGGTCCCATTTAAACACACACACACACACACACACCTCACCAGCATAACGTCTATAATCAGATCCCATTACAATGAGTCCGGTGTGTGTGTTTGTGCTGTGTAAACACACAGACTTTGAGAGCTACACTAAGCTACATGCTTAGAAAAGGGCATTAACAGAAGCTAGTGAATGATTGCAGGGTATTATTATTGAGCGCAGCGTGAAGACAATGTTAACGGATAACCGTTTAACCGTGAAAGCCAAGAAGAGCCTCGGCGTGACGTCTCAGAGCCTGTTAACGTGTCACACTGTTTGTGCACCTTCATCTGCCTGTGTTCAACATGCAAATCCATGCTGTGCATGTGTTCAAACTGGCTGTACTGGTCTTTTGTTGCTCACATACACACTATTTACTCATTGTTTGTCTCAAACCTGCATGCTGATTTTTTTTTTTTTAAATGGAACAAATGGATCATTTGTTTTTGCATTTAAATTTTATTTTCATGCATTTAGCAGACACCTTTATCCAAAGCAACTTACATTCAACATACAACCAAATTTGTTCCGTTTCTCACATAAAACTATCATATGACTTCAGAAGACATAGTGCACAAGTCGTATGGCTGTCTTTTACTTAGCTTGACATTATGAACTTTTGTATGGAAAAGACTTTTGTATGAAGACTCCACACACACACACACACACACAAAACGAAAGTGATAGTTTAGATTAACATGAGGGTGAGTAAATGATGACAGAAGTTTCATTTTTTGTCTGAACTACTCTTATAATTCAGTCTGTTGTGTGTGATTGTTTAGTAAAGGAAATTGCGGTCAGTGAATTTCCTGAGATGCTGTAAAGTCCTCGGTTACATTAAGGCTTGTGCAGCTCCAGGGATTTCCTACATCAGACACTCATTATCAGATCATCCTGTTAAATTCACACACACACATAATGGAAGATGCTCAGACGCCTATTAAAAACAAACTGACTATTTATTCTCTCAATTCATGATCCTGGTCTTACTGTGCATGATTCAACAGCGACTGTTTTATAGAAATAAATGCTTGTCTTCATAATCTTTTATCAAAATACACTGCAACCCCTAATAAGTAAGCAGAACTAAGAAAATTGAGGTAAATACTTACATAAAAGTTTTTAAACTTCTAGTTAGAAGTTTAGATGTTGATTTTCTTCCACACAAGCATGTTATCTGAACTGAAATACTGAGTTAGCCAACTCATATAACTTAATTAACTTTCTTCATCTCTGAAATGACTTTCCCTTCTTTATATAAAGACACTTTCCACCATTCAATCAATTCCTGATGGATATAATCAAGTCTCAATCTACATTTTTCTTCCTTCAAAATCAAACCGTGATCTAACAGCAGTGTATTTTAGTACCATTGTAGTTTTTGTTAATATTTTTTAAGCAGATTTTTATTTATTTCCTGATTTCATTTTAATTCTAGTTAAAGTTTTAGTAAATCTGTTGTGCATCTATATAGTTAAGTTTTAAACTAAATGAAAATGATAATGAAAATGATAGCTGAAATAAAGTTTTTATATACATTTTTTATTTCAGTTAATGTTTATTTTATTTCAAGTAGAAATCAGCGTGTTAATGCATGTGATTAATTTTTCAGGTTAAAAAATATTTAACGAAATTAATGAATGCCATTAATATATTTTAACATTAATTGGGTTAAAAAATATTTAACACAATTTTCCGTCATAGTTAGTTAAACTGTAATGTTGAATGTCTATAATTAATGTTTAAGTTGTTTCTACATTAATTTGGAGATTAACTGAGAAATTAAAATTAAAACTCCAATGTTTTTAATTGCGATTAATTAGAGAAATAATTTTTTTAGCACTAGTTTTTTTTTTTTCCTTTTTAAAATATGTCTATGCAGTTTTTAAGTTTAAAATTAAACATATTATAAAAGTTGACTTGGCAACTAGATAAAATAAAAATAAAAATATATACATTTTTTATTTCAGTTAATGTTTATTTTGTTTCAAGTAATGAAAATGGATTTAGTTTTAGTTAACGATAATAACCCTGTCTAAATCAGCTCAGCAACATCGCTCATGTTAGACTTCATTTGGCTATATTCATATTTGACCAGATGTTTCTCTATGCAAGCGTCTGATTTCTTCATACTGATAAACTGTTAAACTTGTTTAAGATGCCAGTGAAATACGGCAGACTCACCCTGATCCAGATCCAGACTGATTTCTGCTCCAACAGAGAGAGAACTTCTTTCTAACCTTAGGCTATTTACATTTGTTGTATGAACTTATAACCGAATGCGATAACCAGCTATACTACAGCTTCAAACGCAGCTCAGCCAATCAGACTTCAGAGTCAGATCTATCTGCATTATAAATCAGTATCATAACACTGCTTTGGCTACGTAAGTGATTTTAATCACAAGCATCTTGAATCATGAGAGAGAGATGAGTGTGAACAATCACAGGATGCCTTTGTGGTCCTGATCTCATAAGCGACTAACTTTCATCCTCCTCCTGTTTCCTTCTCCTCCCATTGCTTCATTCCCTCATTTTATGAGCTTTGGCACCTCAATCATTGATCATTGAGGAGAGATGAAAACAGCTCCACCCTTGCTGAGAAAAAGATCTCTGGCTGTTTATTCTGCTTTTTGTCAACACACACACACACACACACACACACACAGATGAAACATCCAAGAGTGTTTGAGCACAAGCTCCAGACGATCATCTCTCAGTATCAGGACACACGTTCACCTGGAAGGAAAGTAATAACTCTGATCTGCTGGTGTTCACCGCACTGGAACGCTTCCATTTCATTGTGATGAAGACGCAGTCAGGCGTGACATCATCATGTCAGCAGTCTGCAGACACTCAGGATTTGTGATGGAAGATCACAGACGTGAAGATCAAACACTGCATGTGCAGACACACACCCTTCACCCTCTCACACATCCAGTCAGTGACCAGTAAATGCCCCCAAAACTTCTCAAACCACGATATATTACACTGTCAAGCTGAAAAACAGTCTCTTTCAGCCTTACAGACGGATCTAAACTACCGTGCACAGGCTATCTGCAGGGTTTGTAAAATCAAATTGAAGGCATTTTTTATGACCTGCACAAATAAAATGAATACTGTATTGCGAAGGACAGGTCAATGTTTATGGTAGCATCCTAAACCATAAAATGACTGTATAAATGATCATTCATTATAGCTTGCGTGTGAGCAAAAACACACTGTTTTTGTGTGTGTCCCTTTAAATGCAAATGAGCTATCCACTTTCCAGAAGAGGGCGGAGCTTTAACAGCTCAACAACAACAAAGCTGGAGAATCTCACGCAGCCAAAATGAGGATTGTCAGTAACGGTGTTCAGCCTTACATTGTTCAAACCGGAGTCGACACTGGTGGAGAGACTCAGGGAGAAGTTACAACTATTAGACGTTTCACACATTTACATTTACAAACATAAAGACGCCTCTGAACCAGCACGTGAGTGCCAATTTGATTTGTTTTTCATGGTTTGTTATGCTTAAATGGTCAAATACACTCAAAAATATTGTCAAATGTCCATCTTGCAGGGTATTCACATAAACGCAATCGGTTGTGTCCTAAGTGAACTTAAACAGTTCAGAAAGAAAATGCATGTGTAACAGTATATTGGATCTGTGCGTCGGCTCTTAAAGTGACAGCAGCCTAATAAACATGCTGTTGTTCGTGTTTTTAATGTTAATCAAACAACAAAAGACAAAGAAAATCACTCACTGCTCTTGACTGAATAACTTTTGTAACTTCTGTATTTAATTTTTACAATGAAGACTATCCAAGGTTATTTTACATTTAGTTACTTCAGTTTCTGTAATATTTCTTACCTGAGTAGCCCTAGTGCTGTTAAACCTACCTGAAAAACTTAAAGCAATTTATTTAATTTGTATCTTTATTCTATTGTATTTATTTGTGCTATCCTTATAAATTTGCTTATTTGTTCTTATTTTATTCCTACAAGTTTGACAAAAACTTCACATTTCAGCTTTTAACCCTCTGGGGTCTGAGGATTTTTGGGGCCTTGAGAAGTTTTGACATGCCCTGACATTTGTGCTTTTTTTCAGTTGTTCATAAACATATTAATGACAAAAGTGCCATTACACTGTATTCAGCACAAACTAGGCTACAATAATATGTGAGGAACATGTATGTACATGTTTGTGTTTTTGAAGGAATAACGTTTATGTGTGGTTATTGAAAAAACAAAAAACTTAAGTCACTGAAAAAAGGCCAAAAAATATATATTAAATCTGTGTTCACAAGACTTCTGGGTATTGGAGGTTGTAGACTAAAAATGATGTTTTTGCTTAAAAATGATGTAAAAATTATCCTGCCTACTCGTTCATATAAAACTATAGAGATATTTAAATTTTCAAAGACACTTTTTGTCAAGAAACATAGCATGCATGAAGGCGTGAATCATCATGAATAATGCTGTGATTCACACCTGAGAAGACAAAATATTCGCATAATGACCTCTAATGACCTGCATATTAATGAGCTCTTTCAGTCAGGTAGGCTGTGAAAAAACCTTCTGTGATCATGCTGAAAAATTAATGGATTAATGTCCACTCTTGATCACTTTTAAGGGATGTCCCCAAATTCAACCTTTTAAATTTGACTTTTTATGACCTTAAATTTGATAAAAAAGGAAATTTAAGACGTTTTATGACCCCCGGGGATCCTGCATGCACTTTCACGTTTGGTGTCACATTCAAGTCAATATCAATGTTGTAGTGCTAGTATTTATTTGTTGCCCCTGTCAAATTTACATATAGCTAGTATGAATATTCAAATGTCATTTAATACGGTTCATGATTATTTATGCATCATATTTCAGTAGATTGAGAACTTTCCTCCTGTTGATATTATACGAAGCAAGGAGTTTGAAACATGAACTGTATCATGCTAATCTGATTCATATTTTGGTTTAATAAATTTGAAGATAATTTACTGGATCAATAAAGATAAACATTGCTTGCCATATTACAGATGTATTTTACAAGCATATAAGCTGCTAGATAAGTTCCAGCTTAAAGGGACAGTTCACCCAAAAATGATCATTTTGCCATCATTTTGTTCTAAACCTTTTTGACTTTTGTCTATGGAGCACAAAAAATAATATATTTTTAAAAAGTTGTCCAATGCATGGACAAAAGTCTTCTTTTTCATTTTTTTTTTATTTTTGGGTGAACTATCTCTTTCAGAATAAACGGGGCAACCAAATTAAGTACAAAATTCTACCAAACAAGTAGCTACTTTATTTAAGTCATTTTTGGTAAGCTCTTATGAAGGGATGGAGCAACAAAACATACTATAATAATTGTTAATGAAATAATTAAGGAACCAGAAACAGTTTAATTTCTTATAATTCTCATCCAAAATCATCTGTGTGTGTAACTGAGGAAGCATCCGTGAGTCTCCATATTTAACATTCTGTCCAATAACATCAGAGCACATGAGCACAACGTTAAAAACACACTGACCTCTGCTCGGCAGCTGATAAGTGCTTGTTTTGCGAGCGGTTTTGTACTGACTCATAGACTGAAAACACCACAGCCTCTCTTCGGCTGCATAACAGATAAAATCACTCTTGTTTTCAGAAGTTCAACAGAGACTCATGCTGTTGGAGGACAGCAAACACATTACGTCACGCGACTGAGTAACGTCCTCCTCGCGTCATTGAGAGGTTGACTGAATGATCTCAACCCACGTCAGTAAGTTTACAGGTAAGATCATGAAAACAGGACTTTTCTGGCTCTTTTTGGATAAGAGTTCTGAGCTACCATTCATGTCCATTTGCTGAAATTGCACATAAAACATGCTCAATTTCTTGAGGATTTAACATGTGGATGTAAAGAAATAGACAAGAAATAATTACTGCTGTAATATTACTTTTGTACTATGAAATAAAAATACAATATACTAATTATATAATTTCAATATTTAACATATCTGTATGTTTTATTAAAATAATACTTTTTTTATTATACAAATGTTTATGAAAAATATTCCATTATTTCATAGTACAGTTGTAATCATTAAGAATAACTGTTCTTATTTTTATATTGTACAATAATATTTTTATGATTTTTTCCTATTTATTTAGTGCAGTAATGATATTTAATAATACTAATAGTAATAATAATAACATATATACACAACATATTTTATATCTGTATAATGAGAGTTATTGTAATAATACCAACAACGGATTATTAATTGTATAAAAGGATAATCTTTCTATGATGTAAATGTGTAGTGATTGCAGGACAAGCTCTTAAAGGTCTGTTATATCAGTCTCTCTGGAACCCATTAGCTGGATCCGGTGCACTCAGACACCGGCTTGGCAATTCTTCTCAATTTTCCTGACAGATCTGGTGTATCAAACTCATTTGGCTGAGTGCACAGAGTCACAGCTCAGCCAAAGTGTGCTGATGGACTGCAGAACAGGACTGGGCGGTATGACGATATATATCATTACCACTAGGGGTGTGACGAGATCTCGTGCCACGACATCTCGCGAGATTAAAATGTGACGAGATGTGAAAAGCTGTCTCGAGATATTGCCATGACTGAGTGTGAGGGTGAAATTAGGATAGAATATGCCACCGCTACGTTTACATTTTGCTTTTCATAGAAATAGAAAACATTTACTTCAGTTGGATAACGGTCGCTTCAATCTCATCCAGCTCATCAACACGAGCTGCAGAGTCGTACATAGTGCAGCAGGAATCAGAGTTCACGAATCATGTGATGAGATGACTGACAAGACCATGGCAGAGGATTCGTTGCACAACAGAGCCTAATGCTGCCTTCATGTGCTCTTGAAATTATTGTAAATATGAGTTTCCTAGTTAAAAATGGCACATTAACGCCCTCCCATTTCAAATTTGAATGCGATGAGCTCGTAATCACGACTTAAAGGTGCAATATGTAATATTTTCTGTCCGCTAGAGGCCTATTCGAAACAAAGGCGTAGCTTGATGATGCCACGTTTGAGCGTGGAATCTTGGGACATGTGGTCTTCACATCACAGCCGGTGGAAACAATCGGGATAGGGCTCGGGAAGAAATCATGTTCATGGATGTGATTATTAACGTTACTGTAGTATGAAGCAGAGCAGGAGCGAGTGTTGTGGAGCTGAACGAGGAGCTGGAGCGATTGTGCAACACGCCTCACGAGCAGCGGGACTTTTATTATGACGCCGCTTCCGCTTTTCCGGTCATGAGTATGAGGTAACGCAGCTCTGTTGATCATATTAGATACATTTGAGAGTGTTGAAAATGATGTTATAACGTTACTCTGTGCGTTCGCTCGGCGGCTGCTGTGAGACACTGTTACACACTGCAGTAAGATAGATTGATTTTACAATATCATATTAAATGCTGGATGGCTTGTGTTGATAAATGGCATGCAATTAATTTTAAAAAGTATTGTATGATGGAGAAAATGCTGTATTACTGTTACTAAAAATAAAGCTGCATCTGATTATGCTATGTTAGCTACTTCACAAAATAGTGTTTTTCTCTGAGGCATGGTAAAGCATGGTACTCGCAAAAAATCAAGAAAATTTGATTTAAACAATAAGACTAAACGTGTTGAGCTTTATAACAATAATTAGTTTTCTGTCTATAAATATATCAAAACAGTTGTTCTCTCATCTATTAAAACATGTAAATATTAAAGCGTCTTTGGTGTTTCCATGGTTTCTACAAAATGAAACCGGAAACCGAGGGTAACGCGGGTATGACGCCATTGACAGGCGACTCCTCACACGTCCCGGAGCCTTGGTTAAAATTGCAATTTTCTCACGATTTACAAATAGTTGGAAACATTTGGGATATTGTAAGTACTCAAGTGAACAAAATATATAACACTGGCCTAGTGGTTTTTGGATATTTTACTGCAACAATCTTACATATTGCACCTTTAAGAAGTGTGAATTATCAAATTTCTGATAGCACATAAAGGCGGCATAAGCATCTGACAGATGTCTTATCTCGTACAGAGTATGCACGATTGTGAAATAGAAAGCGAAAGTAAAACGCGAGTGCGCATTCAAACGCAATTTCAATACCCTGCAGTTTAAAAGCAGCTCCCTGATGCATGTAAACATCTCCCAATATGAAAGCTTTCTCAGGCTGGGCTAAGTAGTTGTATCCATCTCTTAGCTCTGTATCATGCTTGAAGAAATATTTCATCTCTGTTTGTATTTTGAATATTGAGAGAGTACTTGCACTTATTGTTTGCACATAATAAGACTAAGACTGTTATTCATTTTTATTTATACTGTTTTTATTTCTATAATCAATTTGTGGAAAGGAGTTCAGTTAGGAGGTCAAAAGATGTAGAAGCTCATAAATCATGTACAGTTCTCATATGAAATCATACAGGAGAGAAGCCTAATTTACTCTATGTATTCATGTGTTGTGAAGCAAATAAAAATCTTTAGGAAATCATAATTAACTAGGATACTGTGTGTTTGTGTGGCATCTGTGCAAACGGATGTGATTTTGGATGAAGCCAGAGGTCAGTGACCTTTCCACAGATCTAACGTTGGGTGTTTGCTAGCCATCTGACCTGACCTCTCTCTGTGTGTGTGTGTGTGTGTGTGTGTGTGTGTGTGTGTGTGTGTGTGTGTGCGTGTTTGATGTAGACGGACTTGCAGGCGTCTCATCACAGCGGAGCAAGATAGATTATCTCAACGGAGATTACACACCCAAAACACAGCGAACATAACACACACAAACTGCCATCCGTCTGGTTAATATGAGTTCAGAAAAGCTGTAGCCTTAAAGTCCACATTAATTTTTTTAATGGAATATTGCAGTATTTATTATAAATGATTTATCCGTGTGCATCATTATTGTTTTAAATTAATGTGCCTAGTAATCTATAATCAGAATAACGTCCCTTCCTCTTGCAGCGACATCTCTTCTCTGATGATCTGCATCTGCATCTAGATGTATTTACACACTGTTCAATGCTGCTCATAAATAATGTTCTGAGATGATGTTTTAAATTTTGAATCATGATTCATTCATTCATTCAGTAACGAATCAAGTGGCTTTTATGAATATGTAATTGAATCATTGACTCTTCCGATTCGTTCAAAGCCGCAGATTCGTTCAGTAACGAAACAATGCTGTGTGTTGCTTAGAGATGCACAACAGTTGTGCTGTGGCTTTCGTTGGAACTATTATTTAATTGCAAAATAGGTAGGCGAAAAAAAAATCGATTCACATATGAATCACCATTCTATCTTCTACTGATTTGCATCAAATTTCAAAAATCGATTTTCTAAAGTGTTATGCTTCTTTAACGTTCCAGTACTAAAAGTTATTGACAAGTTAGAGTGTTATTAATCACAATAAGCTGCGGAAAAGGACTCACATGGACAAATACACACACAAATTATGTGAAAATGCACATCGTGTGCAATATTCACGTAAACACAGTATGTTATGTCCTACACGAATGTAAACAGTTAGAAGAAAATCAGATGTGTAACAGTATATTAGATCTGTGCATTCATTCTTAAAGGGACAGCAGCCTAATAAACTGTTGCTGTCAGTTTCTTTTTAAAAATCACAGTTTTTGACTGAATCACTTTTGTATCTTTAATATGAATCAATTTATATTTAATTCATACAGTGATTTTATTTTTACATTTGATGATTCAATTTCTGTAGTATTTAAGACGTTAAATAAACCTAGGCTACCGCATCTGAAAAAATTAAATAATTTGTAAATAATTGTTTTCTATTGTATTTGTCCTATTGTTTGTAATTTGCTTATTTTGTCCTGTTTTTAATATTAAATATAAAATAAAATTGCCTTATTACAGAAGACAGACAGTCATATGTGTAATGATTGCATTTGTTTTATAATATTGAGCTGACTAAAATGAGAAGAAAAACAAGATAAATTTCAAGGTTCACATTTAATTAAACTGTCTACCACAGTCAAAATGGACAAGTAACACAAAACGGTAAACTAGAATCAAATCTATGCATATATCAAATCAAAATCACTCAAGATTCACACTCCTATTAGAATTACATGCTCGGTTTTAAAGTTATTTTGAAGAGGGGTTGCATTAAACGAACGGCAAAACTTTGTTCGCGTACCCCAGTTTGGGAACCACAGCACCATCCCGTCTCCCTCTCGACTTTATAAAGCCTCACAGCAGTGTCCATCAAGACTGAAAGCAGAGTTAACAAATAATGCTTCACACACGTGCTACAA
This sequence comes from Megalobrama amblycephala, assembly GCF_018812025.1. Lineage (NCBI taxonomy): Eukaryota > Metazoa > Chordata > Actinopteri > Cypriniformes > Xenocyprididae > Megalobrama > Megalobrama amblycephala. The sequence goes on from NC_063063.1 coordinate 34,707,318, forward strand.
ACACCGCTCTGTGTCAGTGTGTCTTTTGTCCACTGGCTGCTGCGTCTACATCTACAGCTGAATAGGACAGACGACCCCCTCACAACACACTCTCTGGGGCCCATCCAGGAGCAAGGACATGAAATCCCTCCTCAGATTCACGTCTGCTCTTCCTGCTTCTGGACAGTGAGTTTATAAACACACGAGAGCGATCAGAGCTTGCACTTCACTTACATCACTCTCGTTTCTCCGAGCAAAACCCTGCTACCAAGAATCACGTCTGAGTTCGTTTTTAATTATGTATAAACCGCAATAGAACACATAGAGCATTATGCAACTCACAGTACACTGTGACTAAAGTCCACTCTGCAAAGTGGAATTTAAGGGCTGGTCAATGACTCAACTAGAGAAATACCTCCATGAACACACACACACACACACACACACACACACACACACACAGATCTATAATGGTTCGCAAGAACCTCTATTTTCTGTTTTTAGGTTCTTGTTGTTTTTGCATCAAGGCATGAAACAGCAGCATCTTCACACACACACACCACAAAAACACATTTATGAACAGTTTTCATGCTCAATAATTCAAATAATGACATTTTTGTTTTCACTTTAAGAAAAATAAAAGTAATACTTTACATTGTCTGTGTTCCTATAAAAAATTATTATGGTAGTGACAAAAAGTTAGCGTTTTCTTCACTCTTATTAGGTGTATGCATGTGTATGGGTCATTGACAAAAAAAGTTTTTAAAAGTATTAAAAAAAAACATAATGGAGATATAATTCATTTTGAAGTTTCATTAAGTGTTACAATGATATTATGTGATTTTTATAATCAGTTAACACTGCTTTTGTCATTTTTTACAAGATGGACACAATGTGTCACCAAAAAAGTCATTTGGTTTAACCAAAATTTCGGTTTTACCGAATGACAACATTTTCAAACAATGCTAACAGTCTGATATCTACGATCAAATAGTTTTATACTTATTAAAATATTACAACATTTTCCATGTTTTATAGCGGTTGCACCGAATGACCTGATGTTTCGAGACATGCGTATGAACAAGAGAAAACATGAATTTATCAAATAGTTAAGAGAGAGTTAGTTACTTGTGATCCTTTGCAGGTGTCTGAATGATGTCATATCCTGTCACATGATATTGACCGCATGACTCGATCCAAAAGGAATTGGTTACTCCGAATGACATCAATGAAATTCATTTTTCCGGACATTCTTTCTCATAACAAAGCAATGACTTCTACACATAATTTTAACACCATTTTGCACTATGTTGATATATGATGTTATAAAATCATGCCAGAATAAAAAAATACATACATTTATACAATTTAAGATATTTTAATCACAAATGAAATGGCTGTATTAAACGGTTAAACCGAATGACCTTTTGACACTTCAGAATCTTTAAAATACCTTTATATGAAGCAAAATATAATTAAAACCTTTAGGATTCAATAAAAGAGATCTAGTTGTACATACTTTGGATGTCATATCTTTGTTTTTTTGAACAAAAAAAAGACCCGTCACATCATTGACCGAAGTATTATATTAGTTAAAAGTGTTAACCAAAGGTGAGATGCAAATTAGCATATGTTTAATTCTCTATACAATGCATTATTATTTTTGGGTGGAATCATGTTTTTACTGTCCGTATTCAAATAAATCAACCAATAAAAATACCAATGTTATTGTGATAATGTGTAATTGCAAGCAGCCCTACAAAAAAAGTATTATTTTTTTATATTATTTATTTTTGTTATTTGTGCAAAAATAAGTAAAAGAATAAAATCAGAACTGCAATGTAAAGTGTGAGCAAAAACAACCACAAACATTCAACAAATGCAGCACAATATTCGAGATTTTATGAATGAAACAAACGCGCATCAGTGCAACCATGTGTGCAGAACACCCGAATAATCGCCCGAACCAAGTAGAATGAATCGCCCGAATCATCTAAACAGAGATAAATCATCCGAATCGAGACGACTGAAGCTGAATTAATGATCCGAATCACGGCGCATCGCGATCCCGCTTGAATCTTGACCGCACACGCGCGCGCACCGTCAGAACACCGGGAGCTCGCGCACCGGAGTCCCGGCCAGATCCCGCAGGATGGAGATAAACTCTCTCAGAGCCCAGAACAAAACCATCCCGAAGCAGCTGAACAAGGCACAAACGGTCTTACCGGTTAAATCCCACCGGAGGATGAGTGACAGTATCCGCTGCGCTGTTGAAGTGTGTTGAGTTCTCTCATGATCTGAGAGCAGCAGCAGCTCTGTCTTTTCCAGTGTCACATTACATCCAGCTCATTCTATTTCCACAGACACACTGCGGGCAGATGGAAAACACGACATGGATTCTAATGATCCGGGATTCTGGCGGAAACCCAATCCAAATACTTCTGGCGCGTCGAGTGTACAATGACCCAAATTGTGCAAGTGTAAGCAGCAAAAAGTGTCAGTGTAACCACACTAACCTACATACACATTAAAAATAGAACAGAGTCTTCTACGTTAATTTAATGAAGCATCAAATATCTGTTTATATATATATAGGCCTATTAATTCTATTTAACAAATTATTTAAATTATAAAATAAATAAATAAAAAATATATAATATATATATATATATATATATATATATATATATATATATATCTGTTAAATATATATATATATATATATATATATATATATATGCAAATTATATTAGATAAATTATTTAAATAAATAAATTCATTAATAATAAATAAATAAATTAAATTAAATTAAATGTTTTAAATTAAAATCAATTTAAAATATATATAAAATAAATTATATGTATATGCAAATTACATTAAATTAATTATTTAATTATTTAAATGATAAAATAAATTTAAAAAATACATTATATATATATGCAAATTCTATTAATTAAATTATATAAATGATAAAATAAATAAATTTAAAAATAAATTATAATTATATATATAATATCTGTTTAAAATGTAAATTTTATATATATATATAATCTGTTATATCTGTTAAATATGTATATATATAAATTCTATTAGATAAATTATTAGATAAATTAATTAATAATAAATAAATAAATTAAATAAATAAATATAAATAAATGTATTAAATTAAAATTAATAAAAATATATAAAATAAATATATGTATATGCAAATGATATTAAATAAATTATTTGATTATTTAAATGATAAAATAAATTTAAAAATACATTATAAAATACATTATATATATGCAAATGATATGAAATAAATTATTTAAATGATACAATAAATAAATTTAAAAAATAAATTATATTTATATATATATATATAATATCTGTTTAAAATATAAATTATATATATATATTAATATATATATACAAATTCTATTAAATAAATTAATAATAAATAAATAGAAAAAAAATGAAAAAATAAAAATACATTTAGAACATTAAAAATAAATGAATTAATTTTAAAAAATCGAATAAATTATATATGCAAATTCTATTAAATAAATTATTTAATAATTTAAATTATAAATTAAATAAATTTAAAAAATAATTATAAAATACATTATATATGTGCAAATTCTGTTAAATAAATTATTTAAATAATAAAATAAATAAATTATATATAAATTAATTATTTTAATAATTATATATATATATATATATATATATATATATATATATATATATATATATATATAATGTAATTCCTGTGATCAAAGCTGAATTTTCAGCATCATTACTCCAGTCTTCAGTGTCACATGATCCTTCAGAATTTATTCTAATATGATGATTTGCTGCTCAAGAAACATTTATGATGAGTGTTGAAAACAGTTTTTTTCAGGATTCCTTGATGAACAGAAAGTTCAAAACAACAGCATTTATCTGAAATAGAAAGCTTCTGTAACATTATACGCTATTGTTCAAAAGTTTTGGGTCAGTAAGAATATTATAGTTTATCTGTTATGAAATATGGGTAAGAGTATCTGTGTCTATTGTAATGTTTTACAGGCTGAAGTCGGTACAGTAAGTAATCCTCGCATGTGCTCCGGGCTCCGTGTTTTGCGGTTCCCCGGTGTAAAGCTCAAAGTAACAAAGAACATATTTGAGATCCTCGGCAGCAGCAGCCCGACTGAGTGGTGACGTCAGGGAGCCACACACACACACACACACACACACACACACACACACACACACACACACACACACACACACACACACACACACACACACACTTTGTATCAAATCTTGACAGGTTTATGTACCTGCAGTGCACCTGGAATGAAGATTTCAGTTCAAATCAAATGCATTATAAAAATATAAATATGTAAAAGAAAAAGAGTAAGTTTATATGTTTATATATATATATATATATATATATATAAATACACACACACACACACAAACTGTCAAAAAGGCACCATAAAGGTATAAGATTAGTCCATATGACTCATGTGACCAGTGTAATTCATTTAAATATATATGAAAATACAGTTTATATATATATATACATAGATTGTACAAATCAGCACTATACTGTTTTGTCAATGCATGCATGTGTGTATGAAAGACAGGACTGAACAATAAGGGTCATGAGTTGTGTTAAAGGTCACCATCGGCATTGATTTCTGCCCGTCTCCACTTATCTGCACATGCAGCCTTTCTGCTATCTTCACATATGCAAATATACACCCTGGGGGAGTACGGACAGGGACGCACACGTCGAATGACTTACTCTGCCAGACGTGAGATGCGTTCAAACCGTTCACATCACTGTTATTTGGATTTAAGCATGAGGTTTCACACATGCATGTTTGAGTATGCAAGGTTAAAAGGAAAGTTTACAAATGCACCATGCACCAAATGCACCATAAATTATCACAAAAATCTCTTCATACACTGTAAAAAAAATGGTGAAGTAAATACTACAGAAAAAACAAATGTAATTTTTACATGAAAAAGTTAGTTTTCAATCAAAAAGCTTCTGAGCATAATGAATCAGCATGTCGAATCATGATTTCGGATCGCGTGTCAAACCTCCAAACTGCTGAAATCATGTGACTTTGGTGCTCCGAACCGCTGATTCGACACAAAAGATTCATAACGCTCCGAATCTTCATGAAGCAGTGTTTTGAAATCGGCCATCACTAAATAAGTCGTTATTTTGTTTTTTTGGTGCACCAAAAATATTCTCGTCGCTTTATAATATTAATATTGAACCACTGTACTCACATGAACTGATTTAAATATGTTTTTACTACATTAATGTATCTTGAGAAAGGAAATTGCTCCCTATGCAGGCCTCACTGAGCCATCAGATTTCATCAAAAATATCTTAATTTGTGTTCAGAAGATTAATGAAGGTCTTACGGGTGCTCAACCGTTTACTGGCCAAGTTAAAATTACTTATTTTCTTTGTTAATTTTACTTAACTTGGTTAAATAGAGTTACTTAATTCCATATTTGAAATTTACTTAAAAAACATGCATGCAAAAACGTGCGAAAGAAAAATTAAGTAAATTATACTTAGTTTTTTACAGTGTATGACTTCAAGCCTATCGCTTCCTTTTACTCTCATATTAATGAGCATTCTGCTTAACATCTCATTTTATAGGTTTCAAACGACAAGAATATTCATTTCCAGGTGAGCTATCCCTTTAAATGCCTTGTTTTGAAGTGTGCGTATATAGCTCAACATATGATTTGCATGCAGAAACACTTTTAGAAGCACATTTGTATATTGCGCTCAGGTGTGGCAGAGCAGATTTAAACATGTGGGTTCATCAAAGGTCCATTTACTCACATGATCTGAATCAATTAATTAAATGTCAGTCAGAGCAACTCTCTCATATACTAAAGCAGATAACATGCAAACACATGCTCATATTTCCTCTTCAGCTGTTATTTATAGCCTGCAGGTCCTGATCTCACAGATTGCCGTGTACTAGAACATAAACGGCGTTATGAATATTATCAAATGCAGGTGTGATGAGCTCTAATGAGCGATAAAGTGCCACACACACCACAGGAAACAGAATCTGATGGCTTCCTCTGGTGCTCCGTAGCTCTGATTGGCTGCTGATGGAGTGACATCACATTATACTGCATGAAGATAACATGCTGAACCACTTCTGCACTCTGGCCCTTCATTAACCACAGACACAACAGTGTTTTAAGACATTATGGTTGCTAAATAAGAAATTGCAGCATTTACGCCAGTGTTCGGATCTACTTTCTAAACTCTTCAATGTTATTTTACAGATTGCTTAAAGAGGTGGTTGTAGTAAAGTGTTGTTGTCATGCTGCCATTTTACACCGGACTGCTTCACAAACGAGGGTCAATTCAACACAAATGATGAACATGACGGCACATGCCTTTGACTTTATGTGTGCACTCTAAAAAATAACATTAAAAAACAAAACAAATTAAAACAGTAAAATACCATTTTCCATTGAAACAGTAAAATACTGTAAAAACATGGGTAATATTTGTCCTTTTTGAGAAAGTAGCCTATAGGTTGCTTTCTCGAAAATGACAATATTACTCAGAATGCATTGTTTTTACAGTATTTTACTGTTTCAATGAAAAACAGTATTTTACTGTGTAAATTAGTTTTGTTTTTTTACAGCATTTTTTATTTGATGAACCATAATTGCATTCTAATAATCAGTGGTATAATGAACATTGTCATTAAGCATTATGATTATTTTACTTAAGCATAAAGCTCTCTCTTCTCGGTTTCATCTCTGCTAAATCTCATATCGGCACAGTAAAGCTTCAGGACACACAACGACGGAGCGGTTACAGCTTAACAAACACTAACTAAAGCTTAAACGCTAACATATGCCACTGACTCCTCACCTCACACACTAACCTTAATCTGCTGGACAGTAATGACATCACCTGAAACACACACATAGACTACAGGTGTCTAGGTCATGTCTCGTGATATTTGAATGCATGCATCAAAATGCAAAAAAAATCTCATTCCCATTATTTAAATTTTTTTTTTTAATTAAAATTAATTTCAAATTTATATTAAAATACTGCTTTTCCCATGCACAGTTTAAATGCACTTTTACAAAAATACTGCAGTAATAATGTGTAAAATATTTTTATATGGTAACTTGTAAAAAATAATTTAATTCTGCATTATTATTCTTGCTTCTAAAGTATTTGCAGCTATATTTATTGGAAAAGACAACACAATATTGATTTTTTTGCAGTGAAGTGTCGATGCATGTGTTGCTGTTAAGCATTGGGCAGGACTGTGCATTGCTGTCTAAAAACATCATTAGTTACTTTACACACAATCTGAATCTTTACACACACACAGTGTTGTGATGGAGCAGTAATGGTCAGATGGTCTGATCTTGTGATAAAAGACTTTTTATAACCATCCTCTGCTCTGACACACAGTGCCTTTCATATTTCTGACCTCTCCTTCAACTCAGCGTTCCCATTACTGACTCATTCTTCACACACACACACACACATACAGTGCCATTACATGCACATGCTCACAACACACTTTATTTATTCATCATTTCATGATCCACAGAACGGGATTTGCACAAGATCAAATACCCAAATCAAACAAGACTTGCAAGGCTCTCAAAAATCAACAGCCAAATAAATATGCAAACAAGCCTCTCCATATGTACAGTTTTAATACATCTACAATAAATCATTACACAACGATAGTGGATAAAAGCACATTAATGAGACTCAGCATCCTGTTAGTCAGCTGTTAACTTAACTAAAGCTTTCTTAATCTCAACAGACGCCGTAAACAAACTACAGATGAATAAATCATTGCATGTTCACTGTTATTGAGATTAAAATCGAATTATTCCACACTGAAAACATCTTTTAGTCTCTCTGCTGGATCCCATTAGATGTCTGCTTCATCTATCTATTCCATCAGAAGGTCCTTCAGTTATTAACACTGCAATGAGATTCTGCTTGACAGAGCTTTCCTTGACGTTTTAAAAGGTTTTTAAAAGCCTGGGCGCGTAAATCCTTTAACAGATTTACAGAGTCAGACATGAAACATAAAATCACATTCTACTGAAATTTACAGTCCGATTACAAAACAAAACATATTGAGCACTGAAGGTCTATGGTGAGTTTGATGCACAAGATTAAATGCTTTATGAGGAATTAATATATTAATTAATTAAACAATTTATATTTTTACTACTTTTAAATTAATAGCCAGAAAGGGTTACAGATTCTGTTAAAAATTCAAATCTGCAAGTTTGTTGAGTAGCAGTATGCGGACTATTTTAATACTGCCACATTAATATCATAATTACTTATCATGATTAATTATCATGGCTACTTTAACACTGTTGCCGTGGGTTGTTTTTCATGTCTACGGGTTGAAGCTACATGAAAATAGCATGATATTCAGCCCCTGGAATACAAATTTTACCAGGAACCCCGCCGGGAGTTTGATTGACAAGCAATCTAACCAATCGTAATGCCGAATCTGCCATTTTGTCTGACAAAGCAGTCAGGAATTAGAAGATTAGAAGATAGACTTGAAAAATGGTGTGTACTGACGTCTTTTCGCATTTGAAACAACATTCCTTCTGATGTTCATTTATGTTTATTTGATGCTATAAATTAACTAGTAGGAAGAGATGATCAGTTCACGAGCCGCTTGAGCTGAGGCACTACAGCAATCTGTCACGACACCTTAAAGAGCCACAAAACGGTTTTTATTATTCGAATTTCTCGAAGATCAGATAGGGTAAACTCTGGATTTGTGTGGACGTAGCCTTGGTCCCTGGAATGCAAATTTTACCTGTGGAGTACCTGTGGAGTCCAAAAACGTGAATTTTACCCCACAGACCGTGATTTTTACTGTGACCCCCTGAAATGCAATTAGGCTAGTTTTGAGGAGCAATCGGGAGGGTTTTGTTGTGAAAATCTGGCAACCCTGGTTTTTAGTTTTACTCATGATCATTGTGTGGTCTCATCGGATCGTCATCGGATCGCATTCCACTACTGAGGAACAGAGAGGATGAAGGCTCTGGAAAGCGAATTTGCGGTTCGTTGTGAAGGAACAACCAAGCAGACGCAATATACGCTTGTATTGAGTATTGAGAAAAGGCTGTATTTCGAGTCACTTTGGCTGTCTTGAAGACCAACAAAGCCTTTATCAGTGACACAAGCTTGTTAACGGTTATTTCTTTTTTTTGGCTAATCCAGCATTACAGAGGCAAAGAAGGTACTACTTCTCCCAAATTCACAGAAAACATCAGGATTTATAGTATTTGAGACTTACATACTATATTTAGTTGTGTTTTCATTTCATTTCTGATGGGGTCATTCGTTTCCCGCGATCCCATGGGCTTATAGGCGGCGTTTAGTTCAGTCATGAAATGAATGTTACCAGGAACCCCACCAAAAACGTGGATTTTACCCCCCGAAATGTTTTTTTTTACTGGGGGACCTCCCCTGAAACGTGATTGGGCTAGTTTTGAGTAGCAATCGGGCGGGTTTTGTTGTGAAAACCTGGCAACCCTGTGATGTACCTTTGTTTTTGGCAGTGTTGCCAAGTCCGAGGGGAACTGGGCTACTTTAACACTGTTGCCGCGGGTTGTTTTTCGTGTCCGAGGGTTGAATCGACCCAAAATAACGTGATATTTAGTCCTTGGAATGCAAATTTTACCTGTGGAGTCCCGCCAAAAACGTGAATTTTACCCCCCAGACTGTAATTTTTCATGTGGGACCCCCGATAGTTTTGGACTAGTTTTGAGGATCGATTTGTTGTGAAAACCTGGCAACCCTGGTTTTTAGTTTTACTCATGATCGTTGTGTGGTCTCATCGGATCGTCATCGGATCGCATTCCACTACTGAGGAACAGAGAGGATGAAGGCTCTGGAAAGCAAATTTGCTTTTCGTTGAGAAGGAACAACCAATCAGACGCAATATATACTTGTATTGATTTAAAAGGCTGTATTTCGAGTCACTTTGGCTGTCTTGAAGATCAACAACATCAAAGCCTTTATCAGTGACACGAGCTTGTTAACGGTTATTTCTTTTTTGGCGGCAAACGTAGCGTTCAAACGTCTCACTGGCAACCGCCACTAATCCAGCATTACAGAGGCAAAGAAGGTACTACTTCTCCCAAACTCACAGAAAACATCAGGATTTATAGTATTTGAGACTTAGGCCTACATACTATATTTAGTCATGTTTTCATTTCTCCCTGATGGGGTCATTCGTTTCCCGCGATCCCATCGGCTTATAGGCGCCGTTTAGTTCAGTCATAAAATGATTGACAGGTGAGGGAGTGAAATGTGTGTGTGTGTGAGAGAGAGAGAGAGAGAGAGAGAGAGAGAGTGTGTGTGTGTGTGTGTGTGTGTGTGTGTGTGTTAAATGAGTATGTTATTATTTATGACAGGAAAATCAATTAAATAATTGTGTCTGCTCACAGAAACCCGTGCAAATCATTCGAGTGAAATAACATCATCGATCTGGGCCATTATGGGCCAAGTCAAATCCTCGCGATATTTGACAAGTCATGATATTTCACTAAATATATCAGAGAGGATATTTGACCCTCAGGTATTGAATTATTTACAAAATATAATTATGAAAACTCAAGGTTCCTGTTCCTTGAACGTGAAGGCGCACTTGTCAATTTTTGCATCAGAATTGCAGGCTGCAGGGGTTCATTAGTGTCAAACAGAGCTTGTTTATGCAAATCAATACTTGAATAAATGAATAATATTGCTAATTAACATCTGCTTGGCATTCCTGTGCTCATTAGTTGAAAAATAATTATTTTAAAATGTTTATACTGTATTTTACGGTGTATAAATAAGAGAGCAGTGACATCTAGTGGATGTGTCTAAAAATGCAAACCTTTCAAAGCGTACACAACTAAACTCCAAAATGTTTATAATTCATACTCATTAACATGTAACTGATTTTGCTCCAAATATAACAATTTTAACAAGACTTTGCTAATTGTTTATGTTTTTCAGAGCGCTCCCCGTCGGCAGGTGTCGCTGAGCGCAGATGACGCGCCGTGACGCGCTCAGTCTTCATGAAAGGCGCATGGATGCGACGTCAAAGTAGTGCTGCATGTGGCACAAGGATCAGACGAGATCTTCATTAAACACTGCAGTGTACGCTAAAATTAATATTGATTTCACTAAATTCACACGCTGAGTGCGTGGACGCGCCGCAGTCATGGTGAAGGAGCAGTTTAGAGAGACGGATGTGGCCAAAAAGATGTAAGTTTGTGGGTTGCATGCAGGATAAACATGTTTCATCAGAACTTTATATACAAATATGCCAGCTAGGTGTCTGACTGTGCATGTGTTTATGAATGTAATCATGCATGTAAAAGTCTATTGATGTTTGTTTCTCTGATTTTATCAGAAGTCACATCTGTTTTGGCATGAAATCAGCAGAGCAGATGAGACAACAGGCTCACATTCAGGTGGTCAGCAAGAACCTCTACAGCCAAGACACCAGCCACACACCGCTGCAGTATGGAGTCCTGGACCACCGCATGGTGACCGCACAAATACACTCGCTACACTCATAATAAAATGTGAATATGGCTTTTTAGATGATTAAAAGAGGCTTGATCGTCTCTCTCTTGTGTTCAGGGTACCAGCGAGAAGGACAGACCGTGTGAAACCTGTGGGAAGAACCTTGCTGACTGTCTCGGACACTACGGATATCTGGATCTGGAGCTGCCCTGCTTTCATATCGGATACTTTAAAGCTATTGTTGGGATCCTGCAGGCAAGTTCACTGTGGCACTTGTTTACAGAAACAAATGTACGACAGAAAATTGGGCGTACGATTGTTTTTATTGTATTATGTATTTATATTATTACGTATTATATATTATGTCTCAGAAAAATATTAAGTCGACAATATAAAACCTATAAATATAAATCTATAATTCAATATAACTCATATTCATATACATATAATGTTAAGTAAAAAATAATAAAACCCGTAATAAATATATGATTTGTATTGATGTTATGTTTACCAAATATAATATAATGTAGTATATATAAATAATATGTAATACAATATGAATTATATTCATATAAACTGGTAATTAAATAATAATTTATTAAACAATGTAAATGTATGATTTTTAATTAATTACAAAATATTATGTATATCAAATATAATTTAGTAAAAACAACATTATGTATTATAATTTAAATTGTATTGTAAATTATTGTATATTATTGACAAATGTATTGTATAATATTTTATGTATTGTATTATGAGTCATATAACAATATTAAGCCAATAATATAAAATGTATAATACAATATAAATATATGATTTTTAATAAATTACATATTTTGCAAATATAATATATTTTAATATATATAAATATAAATGATATTCATTCAATTATAATATAAACTGGTAAAATAATAAACTGTAAATAATATACAATATAACTTTAATATGAATTTTACTAAATTACATGTGTATGTCAAATAATATAATTTAGTAAAAATAATATTGCGTGCTTATGATTTATATTATAAATTATTGTATATTATCGACTTATTAAAGTTTTGTATAATTTATGTATTGTATGAGTCATAATATAAAAATATTAAGTCAATAATATAAAATCTATAATATAAATCATAGTCATATAATTTATAGTCAAAATATAAAAACTAAATATACTATACAATATAAATATTTGAGTTAATAAACTACATATAATGTATTACGTATAATCTACAATGTATACGTATAATATTTAGTTTATATAAATATAAATTACATTCATATAAATATAATATAAACTGGTAAAATAATAAAAACTAATGCATTTAATATGATTTTTACTAAATTACATGTGTATTTCAAATATAATATAATTTAGTAAAACTGATATTACGTACTTATGATTTATATTATAAATTGTATATTATTGACTTTATTCATTTTTATTATTTACTGAATTTATTGATTTGTATTGTTATAACTCATATTATTAACTTATTATTTTTATATAATTATAAAAACTATAAATATAAACAATATATAATACAGTATCAGTCGTAATCATATAAATGTAATGTAATTTAGTAAATATAATAAAACCTAACTAAATAATAATAAATTATCCAATATAAATTTAATATGATTTTAATAAATTACATATTTCGTATATCATTATACATTATAATACTGCAGAAATCAGTATTTTTTGCTCAATTTTCACATTGATTTTATGAGTTATATTGTATTAGTTATATTCTAAATATTTAAATTTTATAGTTTTTATTATTTTATAGTATTGACCCAGTTATGTGAATCTTATTTATATTCTTGTTCATTCAGATGATCTGTAAGACGTGTTCTCACATCCTTCTCGCCAAAGAGGAAAAGCTTCAGTTTCTGGATTACTTGCGTAGACCTGGACTGGCGTATCTGCAGAAGCGCGGCCTCAAGAAGAAGATCTCTGACAAATGCAGGAAGAAGACCGTATGCGCGAACTGCAACGCGTTTAACGGTAAAACACCGGCTGGATGAATTCTGCACTCTTCTGCATTTATTATTATAATGTGATGAAATATTGCTCATGTCTCTCCAGGCCCCGTAAAGAAATGTGGCTTGCTGAAGATCATTCATGAAAAGTATAAGACCACAAAGAAAGTCATCGATCCCATGGTGTCAGATTTCCTCCAGTCATTTGATGTGGCCATTGAACACAACAAAGAAGTGGAGTCACTACTGACCAGAGCACAGGTTAATATCCACCAATCAGGATGCAGGAAAACTGTTTTGTGGATTTTGCAGTGTTGTTTTATCTGATATAACTGAAAGTTTTATATTTCCTCTTCTCGTTTTTTGTCATCCAGGAAAACCTCAATCCTCTGGTCGTGTTGAATCTCTTCCGGAGGATTCCAAACGAGGATGTTCCTCTTCTTCTGATGAATCCAGAATCCGGAAAACCCGCTGACCTCATCCTGACACGCCTGTTAGTGCCGCCCCTCTGCATCCGGCCTTCCGTCGTCAGCGACCTCAAATCAGGCACCAATGAAGATGATCTTACCATGAAGCTAACGGAAATCATCTTCCTCAACGACGTCATCAAGAAGGTACGCAGGTCACATCAGGCTCGTTTGAGATGCCTAGTAGACGATTGCCGAGGAAAAACTAACATTTTTTCCATAGAAATGACTGGAGTGTTTTTCCCACACAGTGTGCGGACGCGATTAATTGATAATCGTTGACAATTATCAGTTTTACCGATTAGTTGTTGCAGATCTACCATGCAATGGAAGTGGATGCATTTGAAATATTGCTGCTTTTACATAAAGAAGGATGTGAAAAACAAGTGATCCAATGTAATTACTCTCAAATCTCTCTTTTCCATCCAACTTTAGTTGAATAAAGACATAATTACATGCATTAAATTAAAGAAAATCTGACTTTTTCCGTCTTTAAGTGCTATAAGCGGGTCACCAGTGTATCTACCATCACAGAAAATGTGAAAAAGGACAATCTAGTAACTTTGTTTTGGCAAGCCTTTCTCTGCAAGCATGTTAAAAAAGGAGCCGCTCAGATTTCACTCCCCTAGTGATGTAGGAAGGGGATCTTATTATAATATTACCGCCCCGTAATCTGCACGTTTCCACCCACGGCACCGTCATTTTTGTTTTCGCAAGCGACAACGGTTTACCAGTTCAAGCAAAGCATGCTAACTGTTCTGAACAATATTTAGAGTCTCGTTAGCTTGGATAGCTTGCAAGTTGACCCTGGCAAGCTCAATTGCTAAAAAAGGAGCGTTTCTGTCTGAGCGATATTTTGGAAAAAAATATTAGACCATTCATAGCATTTGATAGCAATCATAAACGATAGCCTGGTGTGTATGACTCTGTTTGGCAAACACAGTGCTTCCCACACAAAGACTTTACTTGGGCGGGCCGCCCAGGTATATTAACGGCCGCCCAAGTATATTTGGAGACACATTTATGCTTTTATTATTTTTATCCTCTTATACTTTTGTATCCGCCCAAGATAATTAAACCATTCGCGATCGAATAACTAGTGGAAAATCTCCCCGCGCCCTATGCGTTTCGTACCTGCTCGTTACTTGTGCTTCAGAACTGTTTACTCCCGCTGACATTCCCACGTGCGCAACAGCGCTTCAGACTGCTTCAAAGTGATTCTCAATCAATGAAAAGCGCAGATTTATGCCAAGCGATTGCTAATGAACTCAAGTTGATGAACTTTGACAATGTCTACTTTATGGCCTTTGTATAATATGTTTTAAATGGTTGTAAGAATCTGAAAGATCAGCCCGCAGTTGTGTAGACATTTCAAAATAAAAGTCCCAGTGTATTTCGGGCTTGTTTAGAATTAAACGTTTTTTTTTTCTTCTGGGCATTATTGGTATTTTGGTTACACAATAAATTGTATTTAATTTGATTTCCATTTAATTCATAGTAAATTATTGTAGTGTCCCCCACAGGAAGAAAAGACTAAGAACATTATTTGACGTATATTATTCATTATATAAATTTTACTAGTAAAATTTGTGTCCCATTCACTGAGAGAGACACTATATGACATAGCAAGGAGAACCATTTAAATGCTGTAATTTTGCACAACTTACAATGCATAATATTGGTATGTAATTAAATGTAATAGTATGTTATGTAATTAAAATGAATTTCAATAAATAAAAATACTATTAAAAATCATACAGTATATGTTGTTTGTCACATGTAGTAGACCATTTTTGTGCCGTGGGTAATAGGAGGATTTTTCACCCGGCTACCACTGCAAGAATATTTCAAACCTGTGGGAAGCACTGAAACAGGTACGCGTCCATACGGGTTTTGCACAAAAGATGAACATGACGGCACATGCTAGTGGATGAGTTGAATCAACTCCACAGCAACTACATAAATTTATCCACTAACCATTCAGAAACGTCTAAAAGTTGTAACTTCTTCCTGAGTCTCTCCATCTGTGTCGACTCCGGTTTGAACAATGTAAGGCTGAACACTGTCGTCATTTTGGCTGCGTGAGATTCTCCAGCTTTGTTGTTGTTGAGCTGTTAAAGCTCCGCCCTCTTCTGGAAAGGGGGCCGGGAGCAGCAGCTCATTTGCATTTAAAGGGACACACACAAAAACGGCGTGTTTTTGCTCACATCCAAATAGGGGCAAATTTGACAAGCTATAATAAATGATCTGTGGGGGATTTTGAGCTGGTTTATCAGCAGTTTTGATCTTGTTGATCATTTAGAAATGTTAGTAATAATTGTACTTGTTTAAATCCACAGCACCGCATGTCAGGAGCCAAAACCCAGATGATCATGGAGGACTGGGACTTCCTGCAGCTCCAGTGCGCTCTGTACATCAACAGCGAGCTGTCAGGCATCCCGCTCAATATGGCACCCAAGAAATGGACCCGCGGCTTTGTGCAAAGACTCAAGGGAAAACAGGGTATGACCTGCTGAGAGCTCAAGGGCTTCTCTGAACCGCCAGCCTTTCCCATGAGTCTCTGTAGAAATGGCAGTGTTATATTTGTCTGCTGCTTTGACATTAGACGCCTCCAGCATCGATGTGTCACGTCAACTTGCCTTGTTTTGCTATTTTCAGGGCGGTTTCGTGGTAACCTGTCTGGAAAGAGAGTGGATTTCTCCGGCAGAACGGTCATCTCTCCCGACCCAAACCTGAGGATCGATGAGGTCGCTGTACCTGTGCACGTCGCCAAAATCCTCACCTACCCAGAGAAGGTCAGAGGCTTACTGTTAAAATAAAAACATGGAAGAAAAATTTTAATGTTTCTAATATTAATAACTTGCGTATCATATGCATTCCGGTTCGTATGCGCTAAACAAACCCTGGTTATAATGCAATGGATGATTGATGGGTCAGTAATTGGTGCAAGTATATCATTTTTTTTATGTTTTAAATATGATGTGCATGTTTTCTTCAAGGTAAATAAAGCCAACATTGAGCTGATGAGGAAGCTGGTGCGTAACGGTCCTGATCTTCACCCAGGAGCAAACTTCATTCAACAGAGACACATGCAGATGAAGAGGTCAAATACACACTCCTCGTTTTCTCTCTGCTCAAAATCATCCAAAAATGAATGTTCTGTCATCATTTACTCTTAATTATGTGATCATAATCCTATGATTGCATCATAAAAGCACAGCTACGAACAAAAAAATAGTGATGCATTCAAAATATTGGATTATAGCATCATCGGTACATGATGGTATAAATCACCATCCACTTTCATTATTCATACATTCTTTAAAACTTCTCAAAGAAAGTTTTTCATTCTTCCATTCACTCATCCTTCATCATTTGTTCATCGTCTGAATGTTGTGGCTTCAGGTTCTTGAAGTACGGTAACCGAGAGAAGATGGCTCAAGAGCTGAAGTACGGTGACGTGGTTGAGAGACACATGATTGATGGTGACATTGTGCTGTTTAACCGGCAGCCGTCTCTGCACAAACTCAGTATCATGGCTCATATTGTGAGTTATTATTCCTCATTTGTTCAATGAAACTCTTTGGGGCCGTTTATGTGGGCGCAAAGCAACATTTTAAAGATGGTATGAAGAAAGCATGATGAATCAGATTTGAATGATCTTCAATATTTTAGTCTGCTATTTTCAATTGATGTGTATGTGAACAAAACTTCACTAAACATTTATAGCATGCATCTCACCCAATAATCGCAATAAACTTTGTGCTTTTACTTTTGAAATGCAACAGTCTCAGCTATCAAAATTGTCAGTATTTTAAACAAATAATAAATGTGGTTTTGGCGCTCTTTAATGTGGCGAAACAGATCGCTGTAGAACCAATCACCTCTTCCATTTTATTGCTAATTATATAATTAAATATTTTATAAATAAGTCATTGATATTGAATCAATGTGTGAAATTGCTCTTGTTTCCTGTTCTAGGCGCGTGTGAAACCTCATCGGACGTTTCGTTTCAACGAGTGTGTGTGCACGCCGTACAACGCTGATTTTGACGGAGACGAGATGAACCTTCACCTGCCGCAGACGGAAGAAGCTAAAGCTGAAGCTCTCATCCTCATGGGGGTGAGAAAGAGAAGCTAAACCGCCCTCAGTCAGAATATGGCATCTGCTAATTAAATAATTCCCTCTTCATGTGTTCCTCTCATAGACGAAGGCAAATCTGGTCACTCCCAGAAACGGTGAGCCGCTGATCGCAGCCATTCAGGACTTCCTGACAGGTAAGTTCTGCCTTTTCCACCTGAGCCAATCAGATTTCAGCATCTGATGTTCTCTGATGTCTCACCTGAAGATGGCGCTGTTAAACTGCTTATATTCAGGTTTTTTTTTTGTATCATGTAACAGGTGCCTACCTGCTCACGCTCAAAGACACTTTCTTCGACCGAACCAAAGCCTGTCAGATCGTTGCCTCCATCCTGGTGGGGAAAGATGAGAAAATCAAGATCTCCCTCCCTCATCCTGCTATTCTCAAGGTGATTGAATGATCCTCTCTCATCCACCCTCTCTCTTTCTGTCTGTCATAAAGGTGAAATTGATGCTCTGTTGAGGGAAAATGACAAAATTGCCCCTCCAGTGCTGATTCTTTCCTTATAAAGGCTGTACATGCTCTTTTTTTTCCGAGCCGTCTTAGAAAAAAGGAAAGTTTTTTTATTGGAGAGACATTTTTTTGTTTGTTTGAATTGATTTTGTCTCTGTGTGGGGGTTACTTTGACTTTTTAAGGTAGATACAAAACTTTTCCTCAAGGTTATGCACATATTATTTAAAGGTGCCCTAGAGTTAAAAATTGAATTTACCTTGGCATAGTTAAATAACAAGAGTTCAGTACATGGAAATGACATACAGTGAGTCTCAAGTGAGTCTGCAACGTAACAGTCGGGATCATTAATATGTACGCCCCCAATATTTGCATATGCCAGCTTATGTTCAAGGCATTACACAAGGGCAGCCAGTATTAACGTCTGGATCTGTGCACAGCTGAATCATCAGACTAGGTAAGCAAGGACAATAGCGAAAAATGGCAGATGGAGCAATAATAACTGACATGATCCATGATATCATGATATTTTTAGTGATATTTGTAAATTGTCTTTCTAAATGTTTCGTTAGCATGTTGCTAATGTACTGTTAAATGTGGTTAAAGTTACCATCGTTTATTACTATATTCATGGAGACAAAAGAGCCGTCGTTATTTTCATTTTTGAAACACTTGCAGTCTGTATAATTCATAAACACAACTTCATTCTTTATAAATCTCTCCAACAGTGTGTAATGTTAGCTTTAGCCACGGAGCACCATCAAACTCATTCAGAATCAAATGTAAACATCCAAATAAATACCATACTTACACGATTAGACATGCTGCATGACGAACACTTTGTAAAGATCCATTTTGAGGGTTATATTAGCTGTGTGAACTTTGATGATGCTGGTTAAGGCAAGCGCGAGCTCCGGGGGAGGGGAGCATGAGATTTAAAGGGGCCGCAGCCTGAATCGGCGCATATTTAATGATGCCCCAAAATAGGCAATTAAAAAAATGAATTAAAAAAAATCTATGGGGTATTTTGAGCTGAAACTTCACAGACACATTCAGGGGACACCTTAGACTTATATTACATCTTTTAAAAAGACGTTCTATGGCACCTTTAAAAGTGTAATGAAGTTGACCTGTGAGGTGACTTTTGTGTTTTGTTTTAGCCAATCAGGCTGTGGACGGGGAAGCAGATCTTTAGTCTGATACTCAAGCCCAGTAAAAGCTGTCCAGTGAAGGCCAACCTGCGCACCAAAGGCAAACAGTACTGCGGTAAAGGGGAGGATCTGTGTTCCAACGATTCATGTGAGTCACTCAACAGCACTTTTAAGTCACGCAAGGCACTAGAAAAATCATCTATGATTACATTTGTTCAATTGTGTAAGTTTCATGATTTCAATTAATTAGACATTTGGGGGAAAAATAAAATGGATTTCAAAGGGACTTTAAAGCTGTAACCCGTATATCTTCATGCAGTTGTGGTGATCCAGAACAGTGAGCTGATGTGCGGCAGTATGGATAAAGGAACTCTGGGATCCGGATCCAAGAACAACATCTTCTACATCCTATTGCGAGACTGGGGTCAGCAGGAGGCCGCGGATGCCATGTCACGTCTGGCCCGTCTGGCTCCCGTTTACCTCTGTGAGTCTTCAGTGTGTGTTTCTGTGTGTGTCTGGTTAAAGTCATGATGGGTTTGATGTTTTCATGATTTCTTTGTTGAAGCAAATCGAGGCTTCTCTATCGGTATCGGAGACGTGACGCCCGGACAGGGACTCTTGAAGGCCAAACAGGAACTACTGGACGATGGATATAAGAAATGTGATGAATATATCGAAGCCCTGAAGACAGGCAGATTACAGCAGCAGCCGGGCTGCACCGCTGAGGAAACTCTGGAGGTGAGAGAGAAAATGAGTCACTGTGGTGTTACACAGATCTTTGTTTCTCTGCTGATTATCTCTGTGTGATGTATATGTGTGTGTCCAGGCGTTAATCCTGAAGGAGCTGTCTGTCATCAGAGATCACGCTGGCAGTGCATGTTTGAGAGAACTGGACAAAAGCAACAGTCCGTTGATCATGGCTCTGTGTGGATCCAAAGGTACCATCAGCACCTCCCTAATGCAACTTGGAGTAGATCCTAATTAAAGATTTGAGGCATAGACATGCAATGTGCCATACATTTCTAGGGCCCTATAATTTCCGCGATCACGGAATCCATTCATAAAAACGGAATTTACTATATAACACGGTAGGGCTGTAACGATATGCGATATGAAACCGAAATCGCGATACGCAGGTCCACGAACCTGTATCGCGATGTGAGAAGGCAGAATCGCGACACACCCCTTCCAACTCCCAGAGTTATCCTTCCTGTCCAGATCCAATGCTACCACATTTTTAAATTACTATAAGTATTAGGGGTGTAACGATTTATCGTAGATGGTGTGTCTCAATCAGCTCTCTAGTTCAGTAAGTGTTTCGGGCACACATTGAATCTTGCAAGCAGGTTTAAACGTTTCTCATGTCAGTCTCTTGCATGGTCGCGTGAGAAAAGTCGTGGCTTTCTTTCACCGCAGTGCACAGCACCAGCTGTGCTCACAGAAAAGCAAAAGACGCTTGCGATGCTTTGCTTTAAGAAGTTCTGTGGGGCCGTTCACATATTGCGTCTTTTCCGCGTGCAAGTCAGTTATTATTTTCAAATGTAGCCGCGCGGCAGGCGCGCTCATAATGGGATCAACGCGGTCGCGACGCGCATGCAATTCTCAACTTCTCAGAATGCCGCAAGCGCACCGCAGGTCGTGTGACAAGAATCAACCGATCAGCTATGGCCTTTCCGTAACAAAACATCAAAAGCTCAGCCGAACAGCTGATCATAGCTGTACATGGTGTTTTTTATATCTTATCTCCATCAATATATCTCGTCGTAAAACTAATGCAAGGGCTAGAAATCATTTATCCTTTGCAGAAACATCCTGATCCTCTTGGAGAGCTCAGTTCATGGTTGCATAGCAACGACCGACGCCACGGGAGCGCAAGCGCTTTGGAAAGGAGAAGCGGTGCGGCCGCGCCTTCCACGCGTTTTTAGACGCGACATGTGAACGGCCCCTATTCATAATTCTAAGTTCATGTTAAATTTAACATTTTTTTTCAGTGACAGACAGCCCTATTCAACTGTTAATTTGAATACAGAAGGTTTTTATTAAAATTTTATATTTATTTATTTTATTGAAATGTGATCTTGTATGTACAACAAGGAAAATTATTGAAATTTGTTCATGTTTTTTTAATAAATCTTGTTTGAATTTCAGTTTCATTTTGTTCAAAATATCGTGATACGTATCGTATCGTGAACTCCGTATCGAGATACGTATCGTATCGTGACCTGAGCGTATCGTTACACCCCTATAACACGGAATGTCACGGAATTTGTCAAATTTTTGATGAATGAATGAAGCAGGTCAGTACACTTAAATTAAATCGCGATATAGACTAGTGTCTGTGAATATTAAACCGCAAAAAGACTATTTAAGCATGAACCCTGCATGCCTGTGTGCCTCTGAAATGAATGATGTGGAAGCGCAGTTTCATTTACCTCACACCGCCTCACACGCACTTGCGCGGGCGCACGCACACTGAAGCACGTGCGACGCTCGCGGTGTTTTCGTCTTCTGTCGCCTCACTATATGAACGCACGAATTCATCTCCAGAGCTGCTCTGAAAGTCACTTCATCAGCATTTAACCGCTTCGTTTGAGAAAACTACCGTCATAAACACAGAGAAACTCAAAGCTCTAGGCAAACCGTCAAAATAAAAGTTTGATTTAATATGACAGAAACATATTACTGTTGTACAGTAGAATTTAGATAAATTAATTTAATAATAAATTATTAAAATATATTCTAAACTATAATCTCCATTTTAGTTTAGTGTTTCTTCCATGTTTTAATTTGAACAGTAAAGCTCTGCTGTGCAGCACATTGTTTGACAAAAAAGTTTAATTTCATGATTTAAAGGATAAATTAAATGGTATGCGTTCATTTGATTGCCAGAAAAAATTAAATACACAACAGAACTTCTGATGAAAAAAAAAATCATAAAAATATATTTTTTAATATTGTTGTTTTTAAGAACTCAATTAATTAGACATGCTTTTTGATTATTAAAATGGAATTAAACCATTAAAATGGAATCCAGTAAACAGAATTTGGTAAAAATAAAATTTGAGGGGAAAGAATAAAACGTAGGGCCCTAAAAAAATAATAATTTTTTTGTTAAACTTTTATTAAATTGTTGGTAAATTGGACAAGATTCATTATTTCAATAAATTAGACATGCTTTTTGATTACTAAAATTTAATTTAACCATTAAAATGGAGTAAAAAATAAATAAAACAGAAAAAAACGGAATCCAGAAATATTAAAGCGGAAAAAACGGAATTTGGGAGAAAATAAAACTGATTTTATAGGGCCCTACATTTCTCAAGGCCTCATTTAGATATTTACTGCCACCTACTGCTAGTTTTAGCTTTTTATTTACAGTATTATTTCATTAAACCTAATTATCTGAATTAAAGGCACAATATGTAATTTTCGCCGCTAGAGGGCGCTTATTCAGAACAAAGGAGTAGCTTGATGACGCCTTGATTTCGCGGAATCATGGAAGGTGTTGTCCTCACGTCTACAGCCGGTGCAAAGAATCCGACGGGACTCGGGCAGAAATCATATTCATGGATGAGCTAAATTAAAGATTTATTAACATTACTGTAGTATGAAGCAGGGTGCGGCTAAAAGGCATTGAGGCCGCTGGAACGATTGCTAATGAGAGACGAGCGCGAGACGCCTCGAGAGCAGCGGAACTTTTATTATGCCGCAGACGAGCACTTCCGCTTTTTCGGGTCAAGCGTATATGGAGTAATGTGTTTTATCAAATTATATACATTTGTGTGTTGAAAGTTGTTATAATGCTACTCTGCGTTCGCTCGGCGGTTACTATGAGATACTTGTTGCACACTGCAGTAAGCTAGATCGATATTAGGCATGGTAAAACATGGTACACGTGGTAAAAAATGAGATTTAAACAATAAGACTTGCTGTGTTGAGCAATATAACATGATTAGTTTTCTGTCGATGAATGTATCCAAACAGTTGCTCACCTGTCTAATAAAACGCATAAAATATTAAAGCGTTTTTGGTGTTTCCATGGTTTCTACAAAATAATACCGGAAATCGAGGGTAACACGGGTATTATGTCATTAATAGGCGGCGCAGTTAAAACCTGCTTATTTCTCTGGATTTAAACATTCTTAGAAACATCTAGGATAATGTAAGTACACAAATCAATAAAATATATAACATTGTTCTAGTGGCTTTGGGATATTTTAATTCAAAAATCTTACATATTGTGCCTTTAATAATAAAAAAAAAAACATTAAAGGTGTAGTTCACCCAAAAATGAAGATCTGTCATCATTTACTCACTCTCATGAAACTAATAAAATGTTCTATGTTGAATCAAATATAATGTCTTTCTAAAGCTACTTTTTTGTAATGTGTATTTGATGCTTTTCTCATTTAACAAAATAATGACTATACATTTTCTTTTGGGGGTAATTTCTCAGCCAAATTGGATGTTCGATTAATTAGGTTAATTAATTGCCATATATTGCGTAATTAATTAGATGAAAAATTTTAATCGCTTTACAGCCCTAATATATAAAAAAAACTTCCCCCATGAACTCTACCTCACAGCCTTGTCTCTATCCCGACTTAAGTCTGCACAGATGCACTTGACAGAATGCAGAATGTGAATCAATCAAGAAATTCATATTTCGTAACACCTGTGAGTCACGTATGATTAGAGCATAACTGAAATAATCTCTGCCTCTCCAGGTTCATTCATTAACATCTCACAGATGATCGCTTGCGTCGGGCAGCAGGCCATCAGCGGCTCTCGTGTTCCTGATGGATTTGAGAACCGTTCGCTGCCTCACTTTGAAAAGCACTCCAAAGTAAGAGCGAACCACTTCTTGTGTGTTTATCACTTTCTCTCAGCATGCATGAGCGATTCTTCAATTACAGCAACTTTTGTCCTCTGGAATGATTTCAAATAAATGCTTTTTGTAATAAAAAAAGCCAGTCTTTTGTGTTGCGCAGGATAGATTGTAGTAGCATTCAACTTTATTTAAAAACTTTACAATTAGTTTTTCCCTATTTTGAAGAGGTAAATTTGTATAATAAGAATGCATGTCTTTATTTAGTTGGCTGCTAGAAATCTTTGCATTATCAATTCCAAAGTTTATCTACCTTTTTGTCCAAAAATTCAATCCTTTTCATGTCCGTAACATCACACAATGTACCAGAATACGCTTGAAGGTCAATCCAGGACATGTGATGAATGTTTCAACATGCTTTATGATTCTGTTGGGTTGGAGGAAACGCTTCTGAGGTTAAAGAAGAGACAAACCAAAGGCTGCATGGAATAAAAGAAACATGTTTGTGTGATTGTTCTTTTATTTTTCAGCTCCCTGCTGCGAAGGGCTTTGTGGCAGACAGCTTTTATTCTGGTCTGACCCCCACGGAGTTCTTCTTTCACACTATGGCCGGTAGAGAAGGTCTGGTCGACACCGCCGTAAAAACAGCAGAGACGGGATACATGCAGGTCCGACGGCAGATGCACACGTCTCTGTTTGCCTCCTTTATTCAGCTTATTTGTAACAAAAGAGTGGTTGCGGCCATTTGTAAATGACCTGGAAGCAGACGACACTGGAAGCCATTCATTTTTTTAGCTGTACACAACAGCTGTTAATGCAGCTTGATATTGCAAACTGTATTTCTAACCACAATATTTTAATGCATTGGCATAATTATAAACGCACTGGTTTGTAGCACAAACAGTTTTACCACTTTGTTATTCTTCTGGTAATTTACCTTTAGCGGCTAAAGAATTAGAAGTCTTGCACATTCACAGTAAATAGCGTACTAATAAATTAAGACGGATAATGATGCACTTAACAAGTGTCAGGTTTATTTACGCACTTATGCATATTAATCGTCTGTTTGTGTCGTACAGAGGCGTCTGGTGAAGTCTCTGGAGGACTTGTGCTCTCAGTACGATCTGACGGTGCGCAGCTCCACCGGTGACATCATACAGTTCATCTACGGCGGAGACGGACTCGATCCCGCGGCCATGGAGGGAAAAGACGAGCCGCTGGAGTTCAAAAGAGTCCTGGACAACATCAGAGTATGTCAAAGAGTATTTTTAACCCTTGGGCTGTGCTTGAAAACCCTGTAACACTTGTGATGTTCCCAGTCAAAAATCACCAGCTTGCAAATAATTGCTTATAAATCTCTCGTTATGCTACATGAACACCACAAGTGTGACTTTTTATCATTTTGTACAAAATAAAAGCATTCCAAAACAAATTTCCTGGTTAAACATTAAAGCACACTAATGTGATAAACAGTGCATTTTTTATATATTTATTTCATATGGACAAAATTATGAACAAATGTTTTTTTTTTTTCACTCAGAGAAATTAGGCCTACGATCGTTCAATTCTAAAATGAAATATAAAACCTGTCCTAATTGTCGGGCCCTATAATTTTCGTGATCACGGAATCGCGGAATCCATTCATTAAAACGGAATTTACTATATAACGCGGAATGTCACGGAATTTGTCAAATTTTTGATGAATGAATGAAGCAGGTCAGTACACTTAAATTAAATCGCGATATAGACTAGTGTCTGTGAATATTAAACCGCAAAAAGACTATTTAAACATGAATCCTGCATGCCTGTGTGCCTCTGAAATTAATGATGCAGAAGCGCAGTTTCATTTACCTCACACCGCCTCACACGCACACTGAAGCACGTGCGACGCTCGCGGTGTTTTCGTCCTCTGTCGCCTCACTATATAAACGCACGAATTCATCTCCAGAGCTGCTCTGAAAGTCACTTCATCAGCATTTAACCGCTTCGTTTGAGAAAACTACCGTCATAAACACAGAGAAAATCAAAGCTCTAGGCAAACCGTCAAAATAAAAGTTCGATTAAACATATTACTGTAATTTAGATAAATTATTTTTACAATAAATTAAAATATATTTTTAAACAATAATCTCAGTGTTTCTTCCATTTTTCAATTTTAACAGTAAAGCTCTGTTATGCAGCACATTGTTTGACAAAAAAAGTTTAATTTCATGATTAAAAAATAAATTAAATGGTATGCGTTCATTTGATTGCCAGAAAAATTTAAATACACAGCAGAACTTCTGAAAAGAAAATCATAAAAATAGATTTTTTAAATTAATAAATATTGTTGTTTTTAAGAATTCAATTAATAAGACATGCTTTTTGATTATTAAAATGGAATTAAACCATTAAAATGGAATCCAGAAAACAGATTTTGGTAAAAATAAAATTTGAGGGGAAAGAATAAAACGTTTATCATAGGGCCCTAAAAAAATGTATTTTTTTTTGTTTTGTTAAACTTTTATTAAATTGTTGGTAAATTGGACAAGATTCATTATTTCATGCTTTTTGATTACTAAAATTTAATTTAACCATTAAAATGGAGTCAAAAAATAAATAAAACGGAAAAAAACTGAATCCAGAAAAATTAAAATGGAAAAAACGGAATTTGGGAAAAAATAAAACGGATTTCATAGGGCCCTATAATTGAAAGAAAACAAGTTGACAAAAAGATTGAATCCAGATTTAAAAAACATTTTTTGTAGAATTTTAAAAATGCCCATTAGGGGGCGACAAGGACTAAACAAAAATGGTTTTTTATGCGATCACCACAAAATTTGCTCTCATATAGAGGAACATCACCAAAAAATAGTTTTGGAGTTACGAGTCTACTCTTTTATTTGTCACTCAGAAAAATAACTCTGAAAATGCCTTAAGGGGTTAAAATGTAATTTACAATTATGCATATTCAAATTGGCTGATCAGATGATATGGCAGTGGTGTTTGCAACTTGATGCGGCTCTGACATAATTGTATTTATTTTTTTCTGGTTTATCTATTCCTTATGAAATCCATTTTATTTTTTTGTGTGGATACCATTTTAATGGTTTAATTCAATTTTAATAATGAATTAAAACAAATTAATGTATTAAATTCATTTTTTATTTTACGCTGCTTTTGTTGTATTTACTTTTTTTAAATAAACTTCTGCACAATGGAGGTTTACGATATAAATTAAAACAACTTGATTTCTTGTTTAACAAATAAATGAATACATTTTATTATTACTACTTCTATTTTAGTACATTTTACTGTGCAATAGTAGAATTATTCAAATTATAGGGCCTTAATTCACCAATCACATTTTCACCACATAATTTTCTTCAAAGAAATTGAAGTCTAGTTTGTCATGCCTGTTTCAATGCGAGCTGACATTCATGAAATGATAGAGTTGTGATCCGCCATCAGTTAAAATCACTGCTGGCTTATTTTCATCTCCATTCACGTTCTGATTACCGCTTTCTGTGGAGTCTAATTGGTTGAAATGGTGCTGGAGGATGCTGGGATATAGAAACGCTCTCTGTGGGAACACTGAAGAGCACTTTGCACGTCATTTTCTCTCTCTTGCCGCTCTGAATCTGAGCATTAGAGGCAGTGTTTATTCTTTTTGAGCACTCATGCTGAGGTTTGTTTTCTCAGGCGGTGTTCGGCTGCCCAGGTGAGCCTGCGCTGAGCAGAAACGAGCTGGTTTTGACCACTGACTCCATCATGAAGAGAAAAGACTTCCTGTGCTGTAAAGACACATTTCTGGAGGTGAGCCGCTGCACTTTTGTCTACAGGGATTCATCTTTTACTCTCCCTCATGTCGTTCCAAACACATATACGTGATTTCTTCAGTAGAACACAAAAAGTAGACGTTTAGCTGAATGTTCACGCTGCTCTTTTCCATGCAATGAAATCAGACAAGCTCCAAAAATCACTAAAAAGGTGCCATTTAAAGTATAAAACATATTCATATCATGCTTTGTGTGAGGACTGCAATTGACTTTAGATTGGTTGTTCTCAACCAGGGGGCTGCATGATGGCATAAATGATTAAAATAAGCTTTCAAAAGGCCAAAAATCAAGATGTAAGCTGACACCATTATTTATGTATTTTGTTCTCTCTACAACTAATTTTTATTGATGAACCAGGATTCCCACTGCCTTGGAAAACCTGGATATATGAGCAAATTTTAAGTGTTATTTATAGACCTGGAAAAGTCTTTTTTTCTAGTTGTTAAACTCTTATTTATAATAATTTTAAAAAAATATATTTTTTGAATATATTGGCTCTACTATAGGGGTGTGAATCTTCAGATAGACAGCGAATCAATTCACAATTCATAGGTTTTTAATTCTGGAAAGATTTTAATATAAAAGTATTTAAATAAAATGTCATGAGGGTGAGAAAAAGATGCTCATTTTGAGGTAAATTATTCCTCAATTATTCACTCATGAAGCTCATGGTAATTTACCCAGATTAACATGATTACTATGATCCACAGCTCTGATTTTACCCACATCCCAAATGTATGAATTGACCATCCAACCTCACAGATGAAGGGAACTGAACAATTTATCACACAATAGAAAACTGTTCACATGGGGACAAAACATACAAGGAAAAAAACATTTTCTCATTTAGTGCAGTTCTTATCTGCCCTCTTAAAGCCCCTAAAGCATTCTTCACTCTTTGAGTGCTCAGTTTATCAAAGCGCTTCAGATGAACGTGTCTTTCAAAGCGCAGCATGCAGTCTTATAAAGGAAAATGAATGGTTTTACTGTGTTCATGAGAGGTGACATGAGGACACTGAAGCACAGTACCGGTGCTGCATTTAAACAACACTGTACTATACGAGAGGATGTGATGCACTGTGTATATAGTGACCGCTACAGAGCGTCTCTCAAATAAAGCTCATTGCAAATCTGCCGTCAATGTCCAGGTTGCATATAATTGCAGTTTTGAGTATGTACATGGTTTAAGGGTGCTTTCACATTAGCACTTTTGATGCGCACCCAGGTTCGATTGACGTCAGAGTTCAGTACGTTTGGATGATGCGAACACTGTCTTCTGAACTCGGGAACCGCACGCAAGTCCGCTCAAAAAGGGTGGTCTGGGGTGCGGTTCAAGTGAGCTCCGGTACGGTTCGCTTCTGATATGAATGCAAACGCACCAAATTGCGTAAATGGACTGCTATTAATGCCGTATTATTTGATAAAAATGTGTGTTTGTGTGTGTTTCACTCACTTTCCCGATGAGTGTGACTGACGTGCTGGAAGCAGAGAGCTGTAGTGTAGCCTATCTCATTTCTGCGTTCTACATTCGCGGCAGATAGACGCAAGTGCCATTATGAACAAAACCAACGGTTCAAAAACAAATATATATGTGAGGAGAGCAACGTTATGCATTTTGCTGCCTTCTCCTGCGTCGTCGTTACTAAGCAACAGAGTAAACAGCTGCTGGTTTGATGACGCAAACGAACCGCAGTTCGGACCCAAATAATGTAATGTGAACACAGTCCAGTGGGGGCAGGGGGAGGGGGGAGCAATCGAACTCGGGTTCGGTCCAGGCAATCGAACCAAGTGTGAAAGCACCCTAAGTGCCCCTACCATGCTATGTTAGTTTCCTAGTTTTGTTTTGTTGTAAAGTATGTTTACATTCATCCAAGGTCAAAAAACACTTTCATTTTCTCATAATATACTTGGAGCATCAGCTCTTTTCTGTGGAAGCTTGTTTCTGCCATTGAATAAAAAATAGTAATTGCGACTTTATTACAATTCAAACTTTTTTTCTTGCAATTGCTGTCTTTTTTTCTCAGAGTTACATGATATAAACTTGCAGTTGTGAGTTATAAAGTCGGAATTGCGTGATATGAAGTCGGAATTGCGTGATATGAAGACGGAATTGCGTGATATGAAGTCGGAAGTGCGTGATATGAAGTCGGAAGTGCGTGATATGAAGTCGGAAGTGCGTGATATGAAGTCGGAAGTGCGTGATATGAAGTCGGAAGTGCGTGATATGAAGTCGGAAGTGCGTGATATGAAGTCGGAAGTGCGTGATATGAAGTCGGAATTGCGTGATATGAAGACGGAAGTGCGTGATATGAAGTCGGAAGTGCGTGATATGAAGTCGGAAGTGCGTGATATGAAGTCGGAAGTGCGTGATATGAAGTCGGAATTGCGTGAGGAATTGCGAGATATAAAGACAGAATTGCGAGATATAAAGTCGGATTTGCGTGATATAAAGTGGGAATTGTGAGATATAAAGACAGAATTGCGAGATATAAAGTCGGATTTGCGTGATATAAAGTGGGAATTGTGAGATATAAAGTGGGAATTGTGAGATATAAAGTGGGAATTGTGAGATATAAAGTTGGAATTGCGTGATATAAAGTGGGAATTGTGTGATATAAAGTCAGAATTGCGAGATATAAAGTGGGAATTGTGAGATATAAAGTGGGAATTGCGTGAGGAATTGCGTGATATAAAGACGGAATTACGTGATATAAAGTCCAATTCTGAGAATTAAGTTTATATCTTGCAATTTTGACTTTATAACTTGCAGTTGCGACTTGATATCTCACAATTCTGAGGAAAAAGTCAGCATTGTGAGATAAAAAGTCGCAATTCTCTCTTTTTTTTTTTTTTTTTAATTCGTGGCAGAAACAAGTTTCTCACAGTGTCTGAAACGGTTAGCTTAAGGATTTGGTCTCTCTAAACCCCGTCTTTCCGAGAGCCTCCTCTTCTCTGGTTATTGGTTTATTATCATATCCGAATTTTAACTTTTGATACGCAGTGATACGGACAGTAACGATGGCGTCAGTTTTACCGTATCAATCTCATCAAAGTGGATTTGCTTTGGCAGCAGAAAACAGACGTGAACAACACGAACCAAACTCTTCCAGTCTCGGATACAACTACCGTGTTTGGGGGTGGGGCAAAGCAATCGCTGTTTATCGGCAGCCAATAAACATCATAGTCTGGCATTATGCAAGTTACAAACCTATATAGGTTTGAGCAGGAAGGAAGACTGGAATTACTGACAACACGTTTCAGCAGTTCAAAAACGCTTTCTTTTCTCTGCACTTTGATCTTTGAAACTTTGAAACAGACCTTTTACACACTACATGAAAGTCAATATCTGAAAAAGCATAATAGGTGCACTTTAAAATGTCATCCCTTATTTTATGTAGTCAGTGTTTCGCTTAAATGAAACTGATGACTGAAGAGTTTCTGCTCAGTGTCTGTGTCTTTCATTTAAAGGCATTGACAGACACTGGCAGTGAGAAGTACTTACAGGTATTGTATGGTACGCATGACGTGTGAGTGTGATTTTGAGTTTGTTAATTTCTGTATATGAGAGCCAGGTGTGAGTTTAGTTCAGCATGAATTACAGTAGTAACCAGTGTTAACGTGTTGATTCTGATCTACACACACTAATCCTGATGCACACTTTCAGTCAAACAGGACATCCGGACCATTAGAGGTTTTCAGGTTTATGTGAATTTACATATTTATGCCTCAAAATGCGACTCACTGCACTATGACTAACTAGCCGGGTTTCCATTTTGCGATATCTTCTAAATGATGATATAAAATTATTGCGAAAAGACTGCGATTCCATTAACCGATTTTATGCGACTAAAATGTATTTTTTCCTCTCGCGATAAGTCATTCCAAAAATCATGGCAATGTATGTTATTAGGTTTAAAAATATCACAGCCACTGCACTAGCAAGTGTTTACGTACACCAGGTGACCTATAAATGACCTATAAAAAACCACCTTATGCAAGCGTTAAAAAAAACAAAAACAAAAAAACACCTTTTTTCGCGATATAAATGGGAGTTTTTCCGAAATTGACATGTTTCCATTGGCTTTTTTTCACACAATTTCATTTTCCACAATTTGAGGAGTAATGGAAACGCAGCTATTGAGTGTCCATATTTTATCCCAAATCAAAAGAAAATATTTTGCTTAAAGCAAATGAAGCATGTTTTAAGATTTCTTTTTTTTTTAATTTTTATTTATTTATTTATTTTGCATTGCTTTATTATTTTTATGATAATTAATAACCCAGCATTCATTAGCATTCATTTTTATATTTTCAGTTTTCATTTTGTGCTTTTGGACTTTTAATTAGTTTTTGATATTAAAGTTGTTTTTTAAATTCCAGTTTTTGTACTTGAACTTCCATTTGTTTCCAAGGCAACATTTTTAATTAACATTTCTAATAGTTACATCTAATATTTATGTATTTATTTCAGAATTATTTCACTCTTTAAACAAATTTTAAATAGTTTTAGTTTGCAGTAACAACACAGTGGCATGTATACTAAATGTTAAATTATTTGGATGTACATTCTTAATTTTATCACAAAAATGTTTTTACATTTTTCTGCACATGAATTTTTTTTCTTTTGATTTTTGAGGTGATATTTGATGTTCTTGACAGATTCCAAATAATATATTATTTTATACTTTTTTTGTGCAAAGCTGAATACTTATAAATGAAGGATTTTGCTCATGTAATTTTGCTTTCTAAATGCTTTGAAATTCTTTTTAAATTGTAGGAAATCAGAAAGTTCATAAAAACAATTTCGGAGCGAATCAAAAAGACACGTGACAAGTACGGCATCAATGACAACGGAACAACAGAGGTAAGAGCTCAGTTTCATTTAAGTGTGTGTGTGTGTGTGGGCGCTTGTGTCTCACAGCCTGTTTTCTGATCTGTAACAGCCTAAAGTTCTGTACCAGTTGGACAGGATCACTCCGACCCAGCTGGAGAAGTTTCTGGAAACCTGCAGAGACAAATATATGAGGTAACACAGCTGTACATAATTTCTGATGAGCGCTCTGCTCTAATTTTGCTCATACGGTTCAGTAGACGGATGCTGATCTAATGAGCTGTGCTTAATCTGGGCGTAAAGAGCTGCACCATTACTGACCCTGTCAGGCTCATTTCCAGCTGGAAAAAGCTGATACAATGACTTGCATGTCTCAAATAAGATCTAGTGATGAATTAACAGCAGTTGAAGCACGCTGATTCACAGAAATGGTTTTAATGTGATGTTGTATGATGCTCAGGGCACAGATGGAGCCGGGATCTGCCGTCGGAGCGCTGTGTGCCCAGAGCATCGGGGAGCCGGGCACTCAGATGACCCTCAAGACGTTTCACTTCGCTGGAGTGGCTTCCATGAACATAACTCTGGGAGTCCCGAGAATCAAAGAGATCATCAATGCATCCAAGAACATCAGGTGACTACTGAAACACGTGGAAAGAGTTGTAGTAGAGTGTTGTTGTCATGCCGTTATTTTACGTCGGACTGCTTCACAAATGAGGGTCAATTAAACGCTGGATTTGCACAAAAGAGTAACATGACAGCACATGCTAGTGGATGAGTTGAATCAACTCCACAGCAACTACATAAATTTATCCACTAACCGTTCAGAAACGTCTAAAAGCTGTAACTTCTTCCTGAGTCTCTCCATCAGTGTCGACTCCGGTTTGAACAATGTAAGGCTGAACAAAATCCTCATTTTGGCTGCGTGAGATTCTCCAGCTTTGTTGTTGTTGAGCTGTTAAAGCTCCGCCCTCTTCTGGAAAGGGGGGCGGGGAGCAGCAGCTCATTTGCATTTAAAGGGACAAAAACGGCGTGTTTTTGCTCACACCCAAAAAGAGGCAAATTTGACAAGCTATAATAAATGATAGTGGGGTATTTCGAGCTGAAACTTCAGACACATTCCGGGGACTTGCATCAACCTCATATCCCTCACAGACCTGTCAGAAAAAAAATAACCTTCACAAAATAGCGATACGACCCTGAAACAAAATTTCTAGACTCTGGAAGAGACCCTGTGCAAATTATAGACGTGCTGGTACTCCCAGCGGCTGAAATGTGCAATCGATTCATGAGAGTTTGATCTCAACCCCTGAAGGTTAAAAACACATTTGTCAATCAGAGGGAGAAGCCTGGAGCTCAGCTCCGCGGGACGGAGGTGGATGACCGCCTGTCACCCTCACGGTGCGGTTGAGGAGTGTCCGCATGATTGCTGCTGTTGATGCTTCAGGGATGATTAATGGCTGCAGTAACCCTAGTTCATATTCCTAACGAGTCTCTCTGTGTCTCAGTACGCCCATCATAAGTGCCAACCTGGATACAGATGATGATCCAGACTTCGCTCGGCTGGTGAAAGGGCGCATTGAGAAAACTCTACTGGGAGAGGTACGCTGAGTTTGACTTGAGCTGTTCACTAAGGCCTGCATTATTCACATTTCTCATGCTTTTTGTTAGGGGTGTGTTCAGAATGTCGATATGAAATTAAAATGCCCCTGACTGAAATAGCAGCTCCCTGGCAACCATACAAAATACCAACCTTTGTGGGGAATTCAATCCCTAAATGCCTTGCAACGAGTTTACTTTTTCTCATTCACACTATATAGACAGCACACTGTTTTCAGAACGAGTTTGTGTATTATGTTGTTGTTTTCAAATTAATAAGCGAGTTTGATTGTTCCTTGGTATTCCTCTGAATTATGCCAGCTTAAAACTAAAGGCTGTCGGCTGGAGCGTCTGTATGCCAAAACTGATCTTACTGATCATAAAAAATGGTATGCAATAATAGAAGGATGTTATATTATTAGATAAAAGCTAATTACTAACCTGTACTCCACTACTGTATGCAACATTTAAGGATATATTGAAAATAATCGTAAGCAAATACCTGTACATAATGTTGGTTGTGGCTCTCCAGATCCCATTTCTTCAAAATTTTCATCTTTAAACTTCCTACTGATGATGAGATAACATGTATTATTCAGAAATCCAAATCCCCTACTTGTCAACTTGATCCTCTACTATCTTCTTTGTCTTCTTTAATCTCTGAGATCATTCATTCTTCATTGTCTTCTGGGGTCTCTTTTATAAAACTGTGCATAGGATCCCTACTAAAAGTTTACATACGCGCAAAAGCTAAATTTAGATTTATTCAGATTTATAAAACCATGTGTATGCCAGAACCTGCACACAAATCCCTTTATAAATCCCATTCAGCGGAAGATTGTGCGTATGTGCATCTCCACCCTGTCTCCTCCCTGAAATCATCATATATGGAGCTTATGACGCCTAGTTTTACTATGCATAACCTCATCTGCATATCATTTCCATACACGTTCCTATCCATGTGACACCATGGTTAACGCCATCAAAGGTACAAGACAATGGAAAATATTAGATATAGACTATAAATGCCATTTGTGCAATACACTACAGTGATAAAAAATCATCCAATATCCTCTTTATGCTTTAGAATAAATATATCAAAATATCCATAAAAACAAAATTATTTTTAGAATAGAGCCGATTCATTCATTTCCACTGGCCAAATAGTATTTTAATATTTTTAAACAATTCAAAATGTATCGGTTTTGCTGATAAGGTGAACATATCTTTTAGGATGTGTATAGGCTATTTTTTAGTGGAAACAGATAGGCCTACTTATTTATTACAGTGTAAATATACAATTGTCTGACTCGGCGCGTCACTGACAAAGAAAACGTGCAAATCTTACCGTTTTCCTCAAATTATATCCTTCAAATACAGTGGTAATTGTTTGAAGATCCTTCACACGATATCAACACCTCCGTGCGGCTGCGGTTATACAGTAAGATATTATCATTGTAACTATTCAAACTGGACAACGGACCGTTCGACCACCGAATCCAGCAGTGTCTTACATAATATCGAAGTTAAGTGTGCACTGATCATCGTTCTCGCTAAAATATTTTGTCATAACATCTGCAGTTTAAAGAGGAATTATTGTGCTCCCAGCGCTCCTCGCTGTCATTAAAACAGCGTGTCACAGGAAAAGTGATCGAAAAGAGCACATCTACTATCTCAATTCATATCAACTTCTGCGTGATGTAATTTCAGTGCTTATCGCCAATAGTGAAAGTGTAATATTAATGTAAATGTGTATCAAATGAAAATTTGAGTTTCCATGCAAGTTTAAATTATTCTTTTATTTATTTAAACTCTTATTGTGAACATGCACTGTATTTATGATTAGGACTCATAATTAGGATTTAAAGTGGTTTTCCTTCATCTGCCGTCAGTCCCTCAGCTCACCATCGGTGTCGCCAATTCCCTTTGTCTCCAGAATGTGCGTATGCACGGCTCAAAGTTTGCTTAAAGGTGCGCACATTCTCCCGTCAAGTTTGTTTTTTATAGATCACAACCTTTGCGTGGGAACTGGCGTACGCACAAAACGGGGCTGGAAACGTGCGTACGCATGCTTTATAAATGAGACCCCTGGTCTTGTTCCCTCATCACTTAAAGGGTTAGTTCACCCAAAAATGAAAATGATATAATTTATTACTCACCCTCATGCCGTTTCACACCTGTAAGACCTTCGTTCATCTTCAAAACGCAAATTAAGATATTTTAGTCGAAATCCGATGGCTCAGTGAGGCCTGCATAGCCGGCAATGACATTTCCTCTCTCAAGATCCATTAATGTACTAAAAACATATTTAAATCAGTTCATGTGAGTACAGTGGTTCAATATTAATATTATAAAGCCACGAGAATATTTTTGGTGCGCCAAAAAAACTAAATAACGACTTATTTAGTGATGGCCGATTTCAAAACACTGCTTCAGGAAGCTTCGGAGCGTTATGAATCAGTGTGTCGAATCAGCGGTTTGGAGCACCAAAGTCACGTGATTTCTGCCGTTTGACACGCGATCTGAATCATGATTCGACACAAAAGATTCATAACGCTCTGATGCTTCCTGAAGCAGTGTTTTGAAATCAGCCATCACTAAATAAGTCGTTATTTTGTTTTTTTGGCGCACCAAAAATATTCTCGTTGCTTTATAATATTAATATTGAACCACTGTACTCACATGACCTGATCTAAATATGTTTTTAGTGCATTAATGGATCTTGAGAGAGGAAATGTCATTGCTGGCTATGCAGGCCTCACTGAGCCATCGAATTTCAACAAAAATATCTTAATTTGTGTTCTGAAGATGAACGAGTGTGGAACGGCATGAGGGTGAGTAATTAATTTTTTAATATTTTTGGGTGAACTAACCCTTTATAACAGTTAAAATAACGGAAAAAACCTCACTGGTCAAAATTACTAACAATCTGCTAATGGCACTGGATTCTGGTCAGCTGACTTTATTCATTCTTTATTCAAGACAGGCGTTATGGGCACCTGTCTGTCTTGGTTTAGATCGTATCTTTCTGGTCGCATTCAGTGCGTACAACTCAAAAACTTCAGATCGAAGTCATTGCGAGTTACCACTGGTGTTCCCCAAGGCTCAGTCCTGGGCCCTCTTTTATTTTTTATTTACTGCGCTTGGACATAGTTTTAGGAAGTACGGTATTAATTTCCAGTGCTATGCTGACTTCACCTGTCTTCTGTTTTTCCTCCACTTTCTCTGTCCAACTGCTTGGCTGAAATTAAAAATAGTTTTTCATCTAATTACCTTAAACTCAATATTAAACTAAATATTGGCTACTCTGGCAAAATCTCATAGCTTCTCTGTGACTGTTGACCAATAGTTTTTCCATCTACGCAGGTTAAAGTGTGTCATCCTTGATAGCACCGAATCTTTTGAAGCTTGCATTAGTAATACTATTCGTTATGCATATTTTCATTTACATAACATAAATGGTCTTCGTCCTTCTCTGACAATGAAAAGCACTGCTATCCTTGTACATGCCCTAGTTACGTCACATATAGATTATTCCAATTCTCTTCTGTTTATTCTACCTTCTAAATTCCTACATAAACTGCAGCTGGTCCAGAATTCAGCAGCACAAATTATTTCTAGAACCCGTCCTATAGTGCACATTTCTCCTGTTCTTCAACACTTGCAGAAAAATCGAATTGATTTCTTTAACTTTTTAACTACATGTCTCTTAATAATCTAGCTCCTTCATATCTCATGGATCTTTCTCAAATTTATATTCCTGCCCTTACCCTCAGATCCTCTTCATCAATCTTTTTAGTCTTCCCACACATCTGTCTGAACAGTATGGGGTCTCGGGCTTTTAGTTATGCTGCCTCTCATTTGTGGAACTCACTTCCTCTGGACATCCCTCTTTTAAATCACACTTTTGACCTTGAGTGTCGTGAAAGGCGCCTATTAAAAGTATTATTATTATTATTTCTGTCAGATTTCTGAGTACATTGAGGAGGTTTTCCTGCCTGATGATTGTTTCATCCTGGTGAAGCTGTCCCTAGAGAGGATTCGTCTTCTGAGGTTGGAGGTAACGGCAGATCTGATCATAATTACCAAAATGATTTTTCAAGCATCAGTGTTTTTATGTCACATCTCACTCTGTACTTCCAATGGTTTATATTGATAGTTCTGCCATTTTCATCATTTTTTTTCTCTCTCGAGTCATTTTAAATAATTACTTTTTTTGTTCACAATGATGATCATCATCTTCAGAGAGGTTTCTAGAGTCGTATTGATGTTTGCTCTGTTCAGGTGAACGCTGAGACCGTACGATACTCCATCTGCACGTCAAAGCTGCGGGTGAAGCCGGGTGATATCGCGGTTCACGGAGAGGCCGTGGTCTGTGTGTCTCCGAGAGAAAACAGCAAGAGCTCCATGTACTACGTCCTGCAGTCGCTCAAACAGCTGCTTCCTAAGGTCAATCACTGACACCGTAATGATGCCAATGTTGGACTTGCACAAACATCCGTGCACTGAGATAACAGTGATATGAGGCTCACTAACTGATGCTGATATCTAGAGAACAATGTGCCCATGTAATGCAGTTTAATTAGCAAATCAGATTTTATTTTAAGGGAATTATGATCGGAGACACAACTTTGTCTTTTTGAACTGAAAGCTTAAACTATATAGTAAATTCTAGCTTTTATTTTATGATTATTGGTAGCACTTAAGGTTTAATTTAACATTATTGAACAATTTCATTCTTTTGAATCTTATTTGGGTTAATATTCAGTAGAGCTGCATGATTAATCATTAAAATCGATTCAAACACCCTCAATTCTGAATGATAACGATTCGTCTGTGTCTATTAAGCATTTGACAAAATCACACCGGAACATTTAAATCTGCCGACCCAGAGAAATCCGTTATCTACGAGTAAAAAGGCTTCACAAACAGTGTTTTCAACCATGCAGTATCATTATTTCTGTGTTGCAATGAATTATATTATCACAGAAGTACTGGGAAAAAAGTTTATAGTTCAGATATAAACACTGATGTCTACGGAAGCGATCAAAATAGAGCAAATCACCCTTTGAAAGTAACTTGGTGCTTCAAATAATGATTATATCAATTACATTGTTACACCACTAGGTGGTGAAATGAAACAAGTGAAGTATTTACGAGTGAGACATCGAATCATTCATTCAATGATTTTTTTTTTAAATAAATCATTTATATTAAGCATTTTAAATGGACTACAGTAGTTGGCATTTTTATTTTATTTAACCCTTGTGCGGTCTTCGTTTGGGAAGTACACTCAGGGTCTTCGGGATCTCCACAGACCCCAGGCAACAAAATGCAATTTTGTAACAAAATACTTGTTTTTTTTATTCTGTTTATTAATGTTTTTACTCCATGTTTGTGCAGTTTTTGGAGGATTTATCATATTTTTTAGATTTATATAAATAAATTAAAAAATATTTTTTTAAATAGGTTTTTATGCAAAAAAACAGCTTTTTATGTAAAATTCACTTTATAAAAGACCCACATTTCTAACTTTCATTCATGGGGATAACATGGATAATTTGACATGGTTTAGTGTAAGATTTTTGCCCATCTTTTGGAAAATGCAGTTATAAAAGTAAAAAAACTATAATTTTTACCAGTAGATGCAGCAGAGCTCCACTATTTGCTATTTGACTGATTGAAAGACATCTTTTCACAAGTATTTGTCAGTTGGATTCATATCTAAATATTCTGAAATCACAATTATAACAATAAAGGCTACTTTTTGTCAAAGTTTAGTATTTATTGTAATGGAAAAAAATCATTTTTTTCAATATTGTTACATTATGATGAGACTCCACTTAGAAAATGGACAAAATTCATCCTCAAAATCAACATTTTTGAAAAACTTATTTTTAATTTTTTTTTCAGTACAAAAAAATGCTAAACTTTGACAAAAAGTAATTTTTATTGTCTTTTATTGTCATAATTGTGATTTAATAATATTTAGTTATTTATATTTGGGAATTATG
The DNA here is from genome assembly GCF_018812025.1 of Megalobrama amblycephala. Taxonomy (NCBI): domain Eukaryota; kingdom Metazoa; phylum Chordata; class Actinopteri; order Cypriniformes; family Xenocyprididae; genus Megalobrama; species Megalobrama amblycephala. Next base: position 34,748,146 of record NC_063063.1, read on the forward strand.
AATCCGACTGAAGAATACTTGTGAAAAGATGTCTTTCAGTCAGTCAAATAACACATAGCAAATAGTGGAGCTCTGTAGCCGTCTACTGGTAAAAGTGATATTTTTTTTTACTTTTAAAACTGCATTTTCCAAAAGATGGGCAAAAATCTCACACTAAACCATGTCAAATTATCCATGTTATCCCCATGAATGATAGTTAGAAATGTGGGTCTTTTATAAAGTGAATTTTACATAATAAGCTGTTTTTGTATAAATTTTTTTTATTTATTTATATAAATTTAAAAGATATGACAAATCCTCCAAAAACTGCACAAATATGAAGTAAAAACATTAATAAACAGAGTAAAATTACATTTGTTTTTTAAAAAACAATTATTTTGTTACAAAATTACATTTTGTTGCCTGGGGTCTGTGGAGACCCCGAAGACCCTGAGTGTGACCCTTTTTTTTTACACTAACATAAAAACAAGATATCACTCCAATTTTTTTTCTTTGTAGATCTAGAAAGTGTTAACAACTGTACAAAGTTTCATGTCATTTGGACAAAGAGAACTTTTTATTTTTTTATTTGAGCAAATGTCGTTTGGGGTCTGTGCAGACCCAAAGACCCTATAAGGGTTAATATCGGCTTATTATTCCAAGTGGCTGGAGTATATAAAATAATATCAGAGTCATAATGTGTGTGTAGGTGGTGGTCCAGGGCATCCCTGAAGTGGCGCGTGCCGTCATTCACATTGATGAGCAGAGCGGGAAACAGAAGTTCAAACTGCTGGTGGAGGGAGACAATCTCAGGGCTGTCATGGCAACACACGGCGTCAACGGCAACAGAACAACATCCAACAACACTTACGAGGTACCGACCGCCCACAGTCCAATCTAACTCCGTCTCATTTGGGAAAGCTGTTGAGTTTTCTTTTCTTCTTTTGAATGTTTCATTCAGTGTTTTGTGTTTTAAACATCGTCTTTACACAGGCAGTACTGCAGACTGCAGTGTTTTTTGAGTGGCAATCAACATTGAATCCTTTACGTTATTGTTCAGCTTGTTTGAGATGTTTACTCTTATCTGTAGGGCCTTATGAAATCCATTTTTTTCAATTTTTTTTACATTTTAATTTTTCCTGGATTCTGTTTTTTCCACTTTAATTTTTCTGCATTCTGTTTTAATGGTTAAAATTAAATTTTAGCAATGAAAAAGCTTGTTTAATTAATTGAAACCATGAAACAATTTATTAAAAGTTTAACAAAAATTTAACTTTTAGGGCTTTATGAAATCTGCTTTATTTTTTCCCAGTTATTTTCCAAAATTGTTTTACATTTCATTGCTTTAATTACATTTTAATGATCAAAAAGCATGCCTAATCTATTTAATTCATGAATTAACCATTTAATAATTTATTAATTTCTACTATAATAAGGCCCTATGAAATGTTTTATATTTTCAAAAAATGTTAATTTAATGTATTATTTATTTATTTAAAATGTATTTTTATTTAAAACGTAATCAAATGAAGGCATAAAACGTGATTTTATTTTATTTTGAAATGTCATCAAATGAAAATTTTATTTTTGGCATGGAAAAACATGGACGAACAACTGTGAGAAAAATAAAGATTTCTTAGAGAAGTGCATTCTACTGTACAATAGTAATACTTCATCTTCCTGTCATAATTTCTTCGTTAAACCTAACTTTTATTTTGAAGGGTTGTCATGAAGACCTTTGAGTTTCTGTGTGCATAATATAATATGTCAGTATTTATGTAGTGAAATGGTGAAACATTGACAGATAGTAGTCCATATCATCATTTGATTGACTGTACAGCCCAACTTTTGATGTATTAATTCAGAATTCACCACTTTTCTGTAGAGTCTGATGATCTGTTTGTGTTCATCAGGTCGAGAAGACGTTAGGCATCGAAGCAGCGAGATCGACCATCATTAATGAGATCCAGTACACCATGGTAAACCACGGTATGAGCATCGACCGCAGGCACGTCATGCTGCTGGCGGATCTCATGTCCTATAAGGTGAGCAGCTGATGGATTATAATGATGTTGAGTGATGATTCATGAGATGAGAGCGACTCAATGACTCTTGTGGGCCGTAGGGTGAGATTCTGGGCATTACCCGCTTCGGTCTGGCTAAGATGAAGGAGAGCGTTCTCATGCTGGCGTCCTTTGAGAAGACGGCGGACCATCTGTTTGATGCAGCGTACTTTGGGCAGAAAGACTCGGTCTGCGGTGAGTGATGAGCAGAAATGCATACAATGACGTCATGGAAAAGATCAGGGCTTTTTTTAAACATTAGTTAACATGAACTATCAATTATTAATCTTAGTTAATGGTAATTTCAGAACTTACTAATGCTTTATTAAAATCAAAAGTTACATTTGTTAATATTATTTAATGTAGCTGAGCTGATTTGAACTAAATTATTAAATAGTCTGACAAATATTGCTTATTGTTAGTGTTACCATTTATATTAGTGTTTATTTTTTTAATAATTTCAATCTTAAAGGATTTATACATAATGAGAGTAGTTTGTTCTACTTCCTTAAATCAATATGTCTGTGTACAAATTTAGAGTAATGAGCATCTCATGAGAAATGTGCTTGAAAATGGTAAATCTTAATGGTCCTTAATGCAAAAATGATTTTTTGCTAATTACCTTAATGAGAAAAAATAAAAGTACTTAGATGTAGAAATGTGATTCACCCTGCAGTTGTTTTTAGCAGTGCAAACATTTTTAGTTTACACTTTAATTTAAGGTGTCCTTGTTACTGTAATTATACATTTAAGTACTGAGTAATAATAACTGACTACATGTACTTACTATTGGGTTAAGTCAGTCAGTTGCTTAATGCAGTTGTCGGTCCTGTAAATGACTTTATTTATTTATTTCACAAAGGGACAATGTACATTAATCAATATTCATGAATGTAAATGTACCCAAATTAGCTCAAAGGCTAGTTTTTATTGGTTGTCCCCAGGGTTCTAAATGAACTTTTTTGATCACCAGCCAATCAGAATTTCCACTAGCCAAATTTTTTTTTCCGGTGAAGAAAAGAGAAATTATGAGTGCCACTGAATGCATTTGATCATTTTATTAACATTGTTGGCATGAAAAACACATATAAAGTACAATGCATACAACAAAATATGCACAGAAAGTGCAAACATTTCTATCATTTGAATCACATCATGGTCCTTTACTGCCTCAACTTTAAAATTATTAGTTCCCACCACGAAATTGCGTGTTTTGTTTTTTCTTTCGCGTACATGCTAAGGTGACCAGATTTCTGAAATGGATTTCCTATTTGAGTGGTCAAAATATCACCGAAATCTCATTTGTTATTAACTTTTAATAAAAACGGGGACATTTTTGAATGTTTTTGTTTTTTAATTGTTCACTGTAAACCCTAATAAGTTGAGACTACTTTAATTTTATTTTTAGGACTTTTGGTCTGGTTTTAATACAATTCACCAAAAAACAATAACAATGTTAACCAATCCTAACTAAAAAAGTATTACACTATTTTGAAAAATCACATTACAAAATTAAAACAACATAAATATGAGATGAGATAAATAAAATGGCATTTAACAAATATTTTTAACATTTATTATCGAATTTATTATTTTCATTTTCATGAGCTGTTTATAGGCTACTGTACAGAAATTTCTACTTTTTAAACGTTTAACTATTTTAGACTCATTTTAAGCACTAAGTAAGTTGCAAGTGTATTATTATTTTATTATAATTGTTTTATTTATTCATATCTGAGTGTACCTTCACCTCATGATACGGTTGAGACGAGTGTCTTCAGAACACAAATTAAGAAATTTTTGATAAAATCCGATGGATCAGTGCGGCCTGCATTGACAGCAAGATAATTAACACTTTCAGATGCCCAGAAAGCTACTAAAGATGCATTTAAAACCGTTCATGTGGTTCAACCTTAATGTTATGAAGCGACGAGAATATTTGTGTGTCAAAAAAACAAAGTAACGACTTTATTCAATAATATCTAGTAATGGGCGATTTCAAAACACTGATTCATGAAGCTTTACGAATCTTTTGTTTCGAATCAGTGGTTCGGAGTGTGAATCAAACTGTCAGTCACGCCCCCCAGTGGTGAACCATTGAAATTTCAAAACACTTATGATGTAAACGAAGCCTCGTTTACTGATATCACATGACTTTGGCAGTTTAATACACGCTCCTAACCACTGATTCGAAACAAAAGATTCGTAAAGCTTCATGAATCAGTGTCTTGAAATCGCCCATTATTAGATATTGTTGAATAAAGTCGCTATTTAGTTTTTTTTGACACACAAATATTCTCATCGCTTCATAACATTAAGCTTGAACCCCTGTAGTCACATGAACTGTTTTAAATATGTATTTAGTAGCTTTTGGGGTATTTAAGCCATCGTATTTTATCAAAAATATCTTAATTTGTAAAAAATATCTTACGGGTGTGGAACGACATGAGGGTGAGTAATTAATGATTGAATTTTAATTTTTGGGTGAACTAACCCTTTAATTAGATTTATAATTATCAATTTTTACTAATTGAGAACGGGAAGAAAGGTTAGATTTAAATTTCCAAACTATCGGAAAAATTAAAATTGAATAATTTATGCAAAAGTATCAAATGCTTTCTGCAAATCAAGAAATACAGCGCCTACCACTCCAACTTTATCCTTTAAGTGACTGAACTGTGTGTGAACAGAACGGGATTAATCACTAAAAGCTGTGTGTGTGTGTGTGTGTGTGTGTGTGTGTGTGTGTGTGTGTGTGTGGCCTATTTTTGAATAACCAAACTGAATGTCAATCATTCCTCTGTCTTCCTGTGCTTCTGCAGGTGTGTCCGAGTGTATTATTATGGGAATCCCCATGAATATCGGCACTGGACTCTTTAAACTTTTACACAGCGCCACAAAGGACCCCAATCCCCCACGCAGACCATTGCTCTTTGATAATCCTGATTTCCACATCCCTTTGGCTCCATAATCCACACGCTCTGATGTCCAGCTGTTCTGCAGCTCCTTTAGCATCATTTTGTGCCTTGCCAAATCGGTTTTTCCCACTTGAGACGGTGGGAATAAGTTGCAGGGATGATGATGATGATGATGATGATGATTCGATGAATGAATCGCCTTTATCGTGAGTAAGACTGAGATCACTGATGTTTTTTATTATCTTCATGATAATAGACTCTTGGGCCGTTATGTTGATCCCTGCAAACATTTTGCCCTGTTATTTTCTCATTTAAGATTATGTTCTTTACTGGTTGTTAGATTAAGATCAGATTAAATGAGGCACTTGGAGTTAAAAAAATGTTTAAATTGTTTAATTTTCTTTGAGCTGTTTGCTGAAAACAGGCATGGCTGACATCCATGTGTTATGTAAATATGTATCAGGTGTGAATAAAATGTAAATTACAACAACATCAGCAGCACGTTGTTTCACTTAATTTATTTTTTGTGCATTATTAAAAGTTCACAGCTGTGAATGCGTTTGAGAGGCTGAACGTCGCATGCTGTTAGACTTCAAGGTCTCTCAGATCCATCGCAAACACAGAGGAAAGGGTTTACAAATATGAACGTTTTTCACATGTCACCTGCTTGATTTCAGCCTGACCGACTCCTTCCACACTCTCAGAACGGATCTTGTGTGTTCCTCTCCATCCGAGCATGTAAGTGCCCTTAAAATGCATCTGTAATCGAGCATGAATCTACTACAGATGCTCAAGTCGCCACCTCTTTAACAAGCATATTTGCTCCCTGTCGACTGCACAGATGTTTCCAAATAAATCTCGTTAGATCATTGTCATTAGCGGGAATAATTGAACAGTCCCGGCTGTTCATTGCAAATGGTTTTATTCTAAAAGAATAAATTTAAAGCATTTCTTTATATAATATCTAAGCAAAGTGAACGTATAAAGTACACACTTTGATGCGTTTGAAGAACAGAGCTGCCGATGGAGTATTTACACCGTCTTCTCCTGTCAGCTGAAGACTTAAATTACGCGTTGCACTGTAACCCTGTGCTTACCGTTATGAAGACATTATAAAGGTGTTTTTAATGCATTAGGAATTATAATGCACATTGCATTGTATGATCTCATGAATAATTGTAACCACAGTTATAATACTCAACTGTTACACCTTTAGAAAGTAAAATGCATTAAAACACATGTCAAATGACCAAATCTGCAAAAATTATAATGCATTTTAACTTTGGCTATGATTATTTATGAAAAGATACAATGCATTACAGTGTGCATTATGAAAACCTTTGTAATGCATTATACATAAAGAGAAAAATTAACATTCTGTCATTGTTTACTCACTCTCATGTCAAAAAAAAAATAAAAAAAATTATATATATATATATATATATATATATATATATATATATATATATATATATATATATATATATATATATACACATACATATACAGTACAGTCCAAAAGTTTGGAACCACTAAGATTTTTAATGTTTTTAAAAGAAGTTTCGTCTGCTCACCAAGGCTACATTTATTAGGGCCCAAGCGAAAATTCGCGCAGGGCCCTCTTGTTTTTAGGGCCCAAGCGAAAATTCGCGCAGGGCCCTCTTGTTCTTCTAAGGATTATTATTATTTTTTTTTTTTTTTTTTTTTTTATTTTTTTTCCGTCTTCCGGGGCTTTTTGGGGGCCTTAACATGCTCAAAAACTCTTGAAAATTGGCACACACATTGGAATCCGCGGCCATTAGGACGCCGGAGAGGCTGGTACCCGGGCGTGGCAGGGGGGCTCGACAGCGCCCCCTTGAAAAAAGTCTGAAAATTTGGTCCATATATTAAACACGCTTGCACGTATTAGTATGAAACTCAGTACACATATAGACCTCATCGGGCCGAACAACTTTCGTGCTCTAAGTTAAACACCACGCCAACAGGAAGTCAGCTATTAAGGGTTGTTTGAAAAACGCATGCTCTGGAATTTGATATACTCCTCCTAGACGATTAATCCGATCGCCACCAAACTCGGTCAGCATGAAGTCAAGACACTGATGATTAAAAATTGCCAGGGGATTTTTGATATCTCGAACGGTTTGGCCGTGGCGAGGCAACGAATTTATGGCGAGAAAAAGGAAACAGGAAATGTGTTATAACGTCTGCATACATATATTGATCTTTATGAAACTTCACGAGTGTGTTCGTTATAGGAGTCTGATCACATGGATGTGACTATTGTGAGTCAAAGTTATAGCGCCACCAACTGGCAGCAGGAAGTGTATCACTTTTTGAAATGTTTTGAGATCACCCTCTTATTTTTACCTGATTTGCTTCAAACTTCATCAGTGTAATGTCAATACACAGCAGATGTAGACCTATGACAGGATTTTTGATATTTGAAATATTGTTGCCATGGCAACAGGTCAAACTGTAATAATATTCTTGAGTGTTTTTGAGGCTCTTAACATGCTTCAAATTGCATGAAACTCGACACACACATCAATATTGTCAACCAGTAGACATGGACAAAGCCATAGAAATGGGCGTGGTGGAGGGGCTCAGTAGCGCCACCTTTTGACAAAAGTGGGGGGGTTTGTTTTTCCTACAGTCACCAAACTTGGTACACATATTGTTCTCATCAAGCCGGACAATTTTCTAATTTACATTCATTAGCTCCGACCAACAGGAAGTCAGCTATTTTGGTTTGAATGTTAATTTTTTGAAAAAACAGGCTATGAATTTTATACTACTACTCCTACAGGGTTTATCCAATTTACACCAAGCTTTTTTTAACTTGTTGCTAACACATTGAAGTTGTTTAATTGCAAACGGATTTTGGATATCTCAAACGGTTTGGCCGTGGCGAGGCAACGAATTTATGGCAAGAAAAGGGAAACAAAGTGTTATAACTTCTGCATACATTAATTGATTTTGATGAAACTTCGGCTTAGTCTTCGTTGTACAAGGCTGATCACATGGATGTGACTATTGTGATTCAAAGTCATAGCGCCACCAACTGGAAGCAGAAAATGTGTCACTTTCAGCATACATTGAGATCACCCTCTTATTTTTACCTGATTTGCTTCAAAATTCATCAGAATAATGTTAAAACTTGGCACATGTAATCCTTTGAAAATGGGCAGGGAGGAGGGGCTCTATAGTGGCACCTTGTAGTGCAGTAAATGTGGAGTGAATTTGACATAGTCCTTTGATGTTTAACCGTTTTAAGTGCCTATTGCCCGCTGTGCACAGTTGCCCTGAAGCCACCGGGGTGGCGGTGCCACCGGGCTTGGGCCCGCCATCGCTGCTCGCAGCTATATTTTAATTAAAAATACAGTAAAAAACAGTAATATTGTGAAATATTATTACAATTTAAAATAGCTGTTTTCTATGTGAATATATAGTAAAGTGTAATTTATTTCTGTGATCAAAGCTGAATTTTCAGCATCATTACTCCAGTCTTCAGTGTCACATGATCCTTCAGAAATCATTCTAATATGCTGATCTGCTGCTCAAGAAACATTTAATGTGTACAATTGTACAAAATATTTGTGTACAATATTTTTTTTCAGGATTATTTGATGAATAGAAAGTTCAAAAGAACAGTGTTTATCTGAAATCTAATCTTTTGTAACATTATAAATGTCTTTACTGCCACTTTTGATTGATTTAATGCATCCTTGCTGAATAAAAGTATTCATTTCTTTAATTTCTTTTCAAAAAAATAAAAATAAATTCTTACTGACCCCAAACTTTTGAACGGTAGTGTATAATGCTACAGAAGCTTTGTATTTCAGATAAATGCTGTTCTTTTGAACTTTCTATTCATCAAGGAATCCTGAAAAAAAAAGTACACAACTGTTTTCAACATTGAAAATAATCATAAATGTTTATTGAGCAGCAAATCAGCATATTAGAATGATTTCTGAAGGATCATGTGACACTGAAGACTGGAGTAACGATGCTGAAAATTCAGCTTTGCATCACAGGAATAAATTACTTTGTCAAATATATTTAAATAGTACACAGTTATTTTAAATTGTAATAATATTTCACAATATTACTGTTTTTTACTCTATTTTTAATTAAATAAATGTAGCCTTGGTGAGCAGACGAAACTTCTTTTAAAAACATTAAAAATCTTAGTGGTTCCAAACTTTTGGACTGTACTGTATGTGTGTGTATGTGTATATATATATATATATATATATATATATATATATATATATATATATATATATATATATATATATATATATATATATATATATATATATATTTTTATACTTTTGCAAAACATTTTTGTTTTATTACAGCTAACGAAAAACACTTTCAGCACTCAAAAACCTGTTTTATCTAGTTACCAAAGCAACATTTCTCATTTAGTTTGACTTGATATACTAAAATAACTAAAACTAAAACAAGATGAATAAATAAAAAAATAATAATAATTTAAAAAAAAAATTACATTATAAATAACAAAAATTACAAACAAAAAAATAGCAAAAATTACTAAACTTTTACCTAAAATTAAATGAAAACACAAAATACAAAAATAAAAACATATATAAATCAAGCCATTTTCCCACTCAGCTATTTTTATGCACATTTTGGGATATTGCATAAAAAATGTTGGATGGAAACGGCAAAATGCGCATTCTTAAAATGTGCATAAATTCTTAAAACGCGCATAAAAAACTTTGCTACATTGAGTCGGATTTTTGGATTTTTATACAATAAGAATAAACGTGCACTCGCATAAACTACAATGGAAACACATTTACTGAATAAATCCCTCATTGTGCATCAAAGAGTCATGTGACTTTGCACGATGGGGCGGCATAACCGGACTAACCAGTGGACAATCTTGTTGTGATGTTCATTTGGTCATTCTGAAATGCCCAAAGTCTGTCATCATAGTGGTTCAGTTTAATTTCCTTCCCAGAGCTGTCTTACATGGCAGTGTTCCCAAACAGCATCCGCCTCCGAACGCAAGATAACATGACAGTTCTTAATGCTTTTGTATCGATTGTTATTGAATGTATCGATGCGTTTTAAATGTGTCAGTCGTTTTTGAATGAATGTAGATTGTTTTTTAATAAATGTATCAATGCATTTTAAATATGTAGTAATTCTTTTTTTAAAAGTAACAATTCTTTTTTTAAGGAAAATAGCAATTCTTTTTGAATAAATGTATCGATGCATTTTGAATAAATGTATCAATGCGTTATAAATATGTAGCAATTTTTTTTTTAAATGTAGTGATTCTTTTAAAAAGTAGCAATTCTTTTTGAGGAAATTAGCAATGCATTTTGAATAAATGTATCAAATGTTTTTGAATAAATGTATTGATGCGTTTTGAATATGTAGCAAAAGTATATATAGAATATGTAGAAAAGTATCGATTCTTTTTGAGAAGAGTAGCGATTGTTTTTGAATTAAACTCCCACAGCGGCTTCAGCTGTTTCCACTTTTCATAGTGATATTTGGTGCCAGTTCATCAGGAAGGTCCTATTTTGTTGTGCGATTTTCGAATCTTACTAGATGGAAACGCTGCTTTATTTGCAAATATTTTATGCGATTGTTCAAATTTTGCATACAAGCTAAATTGGCAACTTTGGATGGAAACATGGCTAATAACACTGTTGCGTTCCCCCGAGAAAGCACGGAAATATTTTCTTCCCTTCACCATGTGCTTGTAGGCCCTGTGCTTTTGTTATTTATGCTTGACAGTTGTGATCACTGTGAACCTTTTTATAGAGCTGAAGATTCTTCAAAAATTCCCTTTTTGTTGTTCCACAGAAAAAAAATAACAGCATCTGTGTTTGGAACGACATGATGGCGAGTAAACACTGACAGAAAGCACTTGTTCAAGTGAGGTCAGTCTGTTGAATGTTTTCTTTGTGCTGCATGTGAACCTCTAGGACATCTTTTTGCGTCTCCCGTCATGGATTTGACATCCCGAGCTCATCCGACAGCAGTATTGAGATTTAAGGCTGCATTTGTTGCCAAGAACCCCTCAATGTCTGGGATCCTCTGCGAATGATGTCAACAGATAGCAGTTATGTTCTCGTATGCCATATTGAGTTTATTTCACGCAGGAGCTGCTGGAAGGTAGCTGGGATGCAGCGGTTGTGACTTTCTGCTCGGCGAACGCCGTCGATATCTCCAGATCGCCATGTGAAGAGGACAACACTCGGTTCCGATGCGTTTGCAGGTTCTCGTTGTTCCCGCTGGTGGTGTTGCTGCTGAACGCCTCCGTTTTGAGGTGTTTGGAGAAGTGCACGCTGAGGTTCGGCCTCTGTACGGCGCCGCCCTGGTGGCCGGGACGCCGCAGGTAAGCAGAAAGAGTGGCGACGCAGTTCTTCTTGAAGTTCTCGTTCATGAAGGCGTAGACAATGGGGTTGTTGAAGGAGTTGGAGAAGCCGATGGCCTGGACCACAGCGATGATCATGTTCACCGTGACCTCGTCGTAGTTCTTCTCCAGGTCATCTGCGTGAATAATGGACAGGTATTTTGATTTCAGGACACGAAGCTGTAAAGGTTTATTGCCTTATTTAATTAAGGGATAGTTCACCCAAAAATGAAAATGGTTATTTTCTCGCCCTCAAGTTGTTCCAAACTAGGATGAATTTCTTTCTTCTGCTGAACACAAAAGATGATGAGAATATGCTTGACCAAAAACCTTCCATAGGATGGAAAAAATACAATGGGGAAAAGCAACTGTTTGGTTTCCGACATTCTTCAAAATACAAACAAAAATCTGTGTTCATCAGAAAAAAGAAACTCATACAGGTCTAGAACAACTTGAGGGTGAATTTTAATTTTTGGGCGAACCATCCCTTTAAGGGCTCCCTGCAGTTTTCTGTCAAACTTTTGATGGTTTAACATTTGGAAATGAAGAAATTAAGATAAGTATGCATATTAGTATTGTAATCTTACAGTTGTAATGTAAAATAAAATTATTATAATATATTTCTTAAATACTTTTATTTTACAGTAAAATATTACAATAGTAAAATTTCTTAATTAAAAATATTTTTTAGTAATAATTATTTTATAGCCATATTGATATATAATTACTGATCTAGCATTCTAATAAATGTGGCATTGTATTCTGCAAATATTGTTGGCTCTGTGATGAATTGCTTATTTTTATTGCTCTTTTTGGATATCTGCTATATTCATAAATGTAAATAATCTCAAAATTTTGGCCAAATTGTGTAGCCTTACAAAGAAGCAAAGCAAACCTGGATTTTATTTATTTATTAGAAATTTTATATCAGAAAAATCAAAACAAAAAACATTAATGTCTGTCATTTTTCATTTTTAAACTGCATATTTAAATGTTTACAACAGTTTGGTTCTGGAAGTAATTACTGGTCTGTTGATATGGAAGGCCAAAAGGTCAAGTCAAGTCAAATATATTTATATAGCGCTTTTTACAATTGGTAATTGTTTCAAAGCAGCTTTACATGTTAGAAGCACAGAAAAAAGAGAAGTGGTTATAAATAAGCTGTACAAGCAAGCGTGGTAATATGTAACATATACAAGATGGTGCTACATTAAGCCAATGTCGGCTGACTCCCATTGGTGGAAAAAAACCCCTAAGAGAAAAACCCAGCATGCTAACACTGGGAAAAAAGTCCTAGGAGGGAAAAAACCCCTTGGAAGATATATATAATATATGTAAATGGATATGGAGATCAAAATCTGGTTCAAAAACGTGAATTTTAACACAATGATGCGTAAAATATGCGCATTTCACACGTTAAATGTGTATTTTACACGTTAATGTGTTAAAATTAACATGTTTTTGAACCTTTTGGCCTTCCATACGCTGATAGACGCCTGCTTTCAAATGCTCCCGTGTATCTGTGTAAGCGCTTGGTGAAGAGCGTCATTTATTTACAATGTTTTTGAAGCACTGATCATTGTAGCCAATCACAGACATATCTGATGAGCATGTGAACACAATGGCCAATCAGAGGTGTTTATGAATCCGCTCAACAGCGCTCAAAGCGTCACATTTTTTAAATTTCAGTACTGACTTGGTACCGAAGTCGTTACTTGTGACAACACTACTTTGGAATATTTCCTGAAAAAATAATACTTCCTGAAAAAGTGGGTGACACTGTTGCAATTTATTCGCAATGCTTCATGCTAATGCTAATTGGATGAATGTAAATGTGTTTTCTGGTCATTTTTGCAAGCTAAGGGATGATTTGGATGAAATGGAGTTTGCACTGTGTCCTTAACATACATAATGCATATATGTCCGAACCAACCACCAGTTTTAAATGAAACCTACTTGTCACTAGAAACATCTGGTTGTGCCTGGTTTAAGACACCGACTTTAGTTACCCAGAACATAATCTGAAATATTTCCAGGGAAATCTGAACTTACATTCGTGTAGCATTATGATTGAGTAGCTAGAGGCAGGCAATCAAATAGGGTGGAAGCTTTTTTAACCTCGTGCACTGTGGGTGGTACTCGTCTAATGATTAATCATCTGGGTTGTTAACACTGATTGTGGGTTCAGCCTCAAGAACAAGTGACCCAGAAGTAGTTACTGGAATGGCACATAACCACAGGTTTCTGCGTTTACACTGAGTGATAAGTAATGTACTCTGTGTAATCATCACGCCACTACAATTTAGTTTATTCACATGCAGCTGCTGTGAGATGATTGTATCGGATTCGGCTGGACACGTTCAGTACTTTACTGGAGTAAATGGCCATGACACACTTACTGTACTCAAACAGCATGTGCACGATATGAAATGGTGCCCAGCAGATGGTGAACAGCAGCACAATGGTGATCATCATTTTGACGGCACGTTTCTTCTTCCTGTTTGAACAGTAAAAATAAAAGGCAGTGAAGATGCGTTACTGTAATATCACCACCGGTGTTGGGTGTGATGCATTACAAGTAACTCGAGTTACATAATCAGATTACTTTTTCAAATAACTAGTAAAGCAATGCGTTACTTTTTAAATTCACAACAAAATATCTGAGTTACTTTGTTTTCCTCATTATTCTGTCCCCATGTTGGGAGAAATCAGGAGTAAGTGCAGAGGTGTTGTGTGCGAACATGATGGTTTTTGTAGTTCTAGAATAAATGTGAGCATCATTTCACTTGCACAAAAACAGATTCAGTATGCCTCAATATGAATAAAAACATTGAAATGTTAAATAATACAAATATACTTTATGCATTTAATCTCACTTTATTAACCAATATCTTTGCTGGTGATTTTCGATGATCCAATTCAACCATACTAAGATTCTGAAAAAGACTTTAAACATCACATTTATTTTTTTTATTTTTTTTTATCATTGCTGAAGTGTTGATCTTTCTTCATTTGTTTGATCTGCGCCCTCTACTGTACATGCGTGAGTTTGCATTTCCTTCAGCCTGAGGCAAATTCATTTCACTTTTAGTGTGCAAGGGCCTTTATATTTGCCAAAAATATAACTCTTTTTGTTGTTGTTTTTAAAAAAAAAAAAGAAAAAAAAGCAAAGATTCCCAGCCCAGGTGAGGAAAAGTAACGCAATTAGTTACTTTTGGGGGGAGTTACGCAACTGTAACGCATTACTTTTTTAACACTAAAAAACTTGTATTCATTCAATGCATTTGTCTTAATATAATGAGCTTCTGAATTAAAAATAATAACAGTAACATTTGAAGCCTGTAATGCATTATAAAAGTGTTTTTAATGCAATAATCATGCTTGTAATGATCTCATAATTGTAACCACAGTTGATACATTATAATACTCATTGTTGCAACTTGACACATGACAAACAACCAATTTCAGATGTATTTTGGTTATGATTATTCAAATATATAATGCATTGCAATGTACATTATGAATACTTGTTGCATTTTGCATTAAGTGTTACCATAATATTCAGAAAAATGGGCTTGATTTTATCCAATAGATTTTGATTGTAATGCTATTGGGTAAAATGTGTCATTGCATGTGCCTAAAGTTGTTTATGTCGGTGAATAAAAGCCATTTTGAAGCAATTTTTAACTTTTCTGTTTCATTTGTAAATGCATCACATTATGGAAGTAAAATAGGTTGGGAACATGATTTTTGTCTGTTTTGACACTTTGTACCTAGAGATTTTGTTGATCTCTCTGTGGTTCATGGTGCTGAGGACGGAAGAGTCTCCTACACGTTTCCGGATCCAGAGCTCGATCCCGATGCGGCTGTAGAGGAAGAGCATGGCAGCCAGCGGCAGCAGGAACAGCGCCACCATGATGAAGGTGGTGTAAACCTGACGGTGCACCAGCGAATGCCAGCGCTCCTGACAACACACATGGTGGTGGTCGTACAGGAAGTCGTACTTCACCTGAGGAACACGGATGAGAGAGTAAACCTAATTGGTATTCATTTAAAGGAGCTGTAAACAATTTATTTTGGAGTAGGATGCATAAAAACTCCCTATACAGTCTGTTCAGGAATTGCTGAAATGTGCATCTTTTAAATAAAGTCGGCTTGTGCTTCTCTGAATGTCAATCTTTGTAAACTTATGGATATTTTTGTTGGGTGGATTTTGTGTGTGTGTAGACATGTAAACAGTGGAAGTTGCAAAAGGACTGAAATTGATTACACCAGCGTAAATTCAATCGCAAACCACACAGGATTAACTTTAAATCTAGAATTTATCATGCAATTGTTGAACTTCTTCTCTTAGGCTACTGTTATGATGCTTTATGAAACTTTTATGTTTTTGTATCATTCCAAACATGTCAGACATCATTAAATAGAAAAGAGCGGCGCTAAGGTTCTTCAAAAACATTTGCACATCAGCTTCGAAGGTCACAAGGGTGAGTAATGACTCATTTGTTTTTAATTATGCCTTGTAATGCACATTATAATGCACTGTATGATCTCATGAATAATTGCAACGACAGTTACAATAAATTATAATACTCATCTATTCATTGTTACACCTGAAATTGGTTTTGTTTTAATTCATTATACTTTATAAAGGTGTAATCTGCAAATATAATGCAATTTAACTTACAAATATTTATGAAAACAATGCATTGCAATGTACAATATGAATAGTTATATAATGCATTATACATAAATGCTTCAATTAAAGTGTTACCACAATATTCAGCAAAATAAGCTTGATTTTATCCACTGGATTTTGATTGTAAGCTCAGTACTACTTTTCATCTCCACTGATTTCAAGGACAGAATTATGTGGCACCAGCATGTTTGATCTGCTAACGGACTAAATGATCATTTTCACATGTGAAAGCAATTAACCTTGTGTTTGTTAAATGTTATCGGCTGACCGTAATTAACTTGCAGTGATTTCAATTAAACCGTTTATGTGGCTGCTCTCGGTTCCTTTATCAGCTCTTTGGTGACGGCACTCACCTCTAACTGTTGCACAAACAGCATCGGTGATCCCACCATGACCGCAGCGATCCACACCAGCCCTGCATAGATGTGTATAAATCTGGTCATTAGTGGATTCTTCACCATGAGCCCGTCCTGTTAATGAAGAAGAGAAATGCAGTGCTGCATATACCCGAACCTAGCTGAAAAAACCTTGAGAATAGCCCTCGGGGGAACTGTTCATATTTGCTCATGCAAATGACAAACTAGTTTTCATTGTGTCACTGTACTGCTTACATTTGTTTAATGATGTTTTATGCTTTTCTCCATTGAGGAATTGCTTTTTAATGATAATTATAAATCTTTAAAGACAGGTCTACTGTGAACTACAAGGTTGTGAATTGGTGGTGTTTAGTTATTATTTTAGCTTTAAGTCATCATGTTTAACAGCAGAATTCCTGGTAGAAAAAATACATTACCTATGATTGTAGTTCTTTCTCTCTCATTTAAGCTAAGTTTTTTTTAAAGTTTTTCTTTTTGTACAACTGAGGTCTCTCTCTTTAAAAAAAAAAAAAAAAAAATTGCAATCTATTTAAAACATTTTGGAATGTTTGTGGAAATCTGTGGATTTATTTATTTATTTATTTTTTGGTAATTTTAGAACTTTATCAGTATTCCTCTATATGAATAAAAACAATGAACTGCAAACTCAGAATGCTACGCAAACCTGCAATAAATAAATGTTAAATAATACAAATACACTTTATGGATTTAATCTCACTTTATTAACCAATGTCTTTACTGCTGATCTTCGATAATCCAATTCAACCATACTGACTTTAGACAAACATAACATTTGTTTCTTTTTTTTATTATTGCTGTAGTAAAATATGGAAGCTTGTTTCCGCCTCTAAATAAAAAAATAAAAAAGGTAATTGCAACTTTTTTACCGCAATTGCAAGATATAAAGTCAGAATTGCGAGATAAAAAGTCAGAATTGCGAGATAAAAAGTCAGAATTGCGAGTTATAAAGTCAGAATTGCGAGTTATAAAGTCAGAATTGCGAGTTATAAAGTCAGAATTGCGAGTTATAAAGTCAGAATTTTGATATAAAGTCAGAATTGCGATATATATAGTCAGAGTTGCGAGATATAAAGTCAGACTTGTGTGTTATAAAGTCAGAATTGCGAGTTATAAAGTCAGAATTGCGAGATACATAGTCAGAGTTGTGAGATATAAAGTCAGAATTGCGAGTTATAAAGTCAGAATTGCGAGTTATAAAGTCAGAATTCGAGATATAAAGTCAGAATTTTGATATAAAGTCAGAATTGCGAGTTATAAAGTCAGAATTGCGAGTTATAAAGTCAGAATTCTAGTTATAAAGTCAGAATTGTGAGATGTAAAGTCAGAATTGCGAGATATAAAGTCAGAATTGCGAGTTATAAAGTCAGAATTCGAGTTATAAAGTCAGAATTTTGATATAAAGTCAGACTTGTGTGTTATAAAGTCAGACTTGTGTGTTATAAAGTCAGACTTGTGTGTTATAAAGTCAGAATTGCGAGTTATAAAGTCAGAATTGTGAGATATAAAGTCAGAATTGCGAGATGTAAAGTCAGAATTGTGAGATGTAAAGTCAGAATTGTGTGATATAAAGTCAGAATTGTGTGATATAAAGTCAGAATTGCGAGATATAAAGTCAGAATTGCGAGATATAAAGTCAGAATTGCGAGATATAAAGTCAGAATTGTGTGTTATAAAGTCAGACTTGTGTGTTATAAAGTCAGACTTGTGTGTTATAAAGTCAGAATTGCGAGTTATAAAGTCAGAATTGTGAGATATAAAGTCAGAATTGCGAGATGTAAAGTCAGAATTGTGAGATGTAAAGTCAGAATTGTGTGATATAAAGTCAGAATTGTGTGATATAAAGTCAGAATTGCGAGATATAAAGTCAGAATTGCGAGATATAAAGTCAGAATTGCGAGATATAAAGTCAGAATTGTGTGATATAAAGTCAGAATTGTGTGATATAAAGTCAGAATTGCGAGATATAAAGTCAGAATTGCGAGATATAAAGTCAGAATTGTGTGATATAAAGTCAGAATTGTGAGATATATAGTCAGAATTGTGTGATATAAAGTCAGAATTGCGAGATATAAAGTCAGAATTGCGAGATATAAAGTCAGAATTGCGAGATATAAAGTCAGAATTGCGAGATATAAAGTCAGAATTGTGTGATATAAAGTCAGAATTGTGTGATATAAAGTCAGAATTGCGAGATATAAAGTCAGAATTGTGTGATATAAAGTCAGAATTGTGAGATATATAGTCAGAATTGTGTGATATAAAGTCAGAATTGCGAGATATAAAGTCAGAATTGCGAGATATAAAGTCAGAATTGCGAGATATAAAGTCAGAATTGCGAGATATAAAGTCAGAATTGTGTGATATAAAGTCAGAATTGTGTGATATAAAGTCAGAATTGCGAGATATAAAGTCAGAATTGTGTGATATAAAGTCAGAATTGTGAGATATATAGTCAGAATTGTGTGATATAAAGTCAGAATTGCGAGATATAAAGTCAGAATTGCGAGATATAAAGTCAGAATTGTGTGATATAAAGTCAGAATTGTGTGATATAAAGTCAGAATTGTGTGATATAAAGTCAGAATTGCGAGATATAAAGTCAGAATTGTGTGATATAAAGTCAGAATTGTGAGATATATAGTCAGAATTGTGTGATATAAAGTCAGAATTGCGAGATATAAAGTCAGAATTGAGTGATATAAAGTCAGAATTGCGAGATATATAGTCAGAATTGCGAGATATAAAGTCAGAATTGCGAGATATAAAGTCAGAATTGTGTGATATAAAGTCAGAATTGTGTGATATAAAGTCAGAATTGTGTGATATAAAGTCAGAATTGCGAGATATAAAGTCAGAATTGTGTGATATAAAGTCAGAATTGTGAGATATAAAGTCAGAATTGCGAGATATAAAGTCCGAATTGTGAGATATAAAGTCAGAATTGTGTGTTATAAAGTCAGAATTGTGAGATATATAGTCAGAATTGTGTGATATAAAGTCAGAATTGCGAGATATAAAGTCAGAATTGTGTGATATAAAGTCAGAATTGCGAGATATATAGTCAGAATTGCGAGATATAAAGTCAGAATTGCGAGATATAAAGTCAGAATTGTGTGATATAAAGTCAGAATTGTGTGATATAAAGTCAGAATTGCGATATATATAGTCAGAGTTGCGAGATATAAAGTCAGACTTGTGTGTTATAAAGTCAGAATTGCGAGTTATAAAGTCAGAATTCGAGATATAAAGTCAGAATTTTGATATAAAGTCAGAATTGCGAGTTATAAAGTCAGAATTGCGAGTTATAAAGTCAGAATTCGAGTTATAAAGTCAGAATTGCGAGTTATAAAGTCAGAATTCGAGATATAAAGTCAGAATTGCGAGATATAAAGTCAGAATTGTGAGATATAAAGTCAGAATTGCGAGTTATAAAGTCAGAATTGCGAGTTATAAAGTCAGAATTCGAGTTATAAAGTCAGAATTTTGATATAAAGTCAGAATTGCGATATATAAAGTCAGACTTGTGTGTTATAAAGTCAGACTTGTGTGTTATAAAGTCAGACTTGTGTGTTATAAAGTCAGAATTGCGAGTTATAAAGTCAGAATTGCGAGATATATAGTCAGAGTTGTGAGATATAAAGTCAGACTTGTGTGTTATAAAGTCAGAATTGCGAGTTATAAAGTCAGAATTGTGAGATGTAAAGTCAGAATTGCGAGATATAAAGTCAGAATTGTGAGATATAAAGTCAGAATTGTGAGATATAAAGTCAGAATTGTGTGATATAAAGTCAGAATTGTGTGATATAAAGTCAGAATTGCGAGATATAAAGTCAGAATTGTGTGATATAAAGTCAGAATTGTGAGATATAAAGTCAGAATTGTGAGATATAAAGTCAGAATTGTGAGATGTAAAGTCAGAATTGCGAGATGTAAAGTCAGAATTGTGAGATGTAAAGTCAGAATTGTGAGATGTAAAGTCAGAATTGTGTGATATAAAGTCAGAATTGTGTGATATAAAGTCAGAATTGTGTGATATAAAGTCAGAATTGCGAGATATAAAGTCAGAATTGCGAGATATATAGTCAGAATTGCGAGATATAAAGTCAGAATTGCGAGATATAAAATCAGAATTGCGAGATATAAAGTCAGAATTGTGTGATATAAAGTCAGAATTGTGTGATATAAAGTCAGAATTGCGAGATATAAAGTCAGAATTGTGTGATATAAAGTCAGAATTGTGAGATATAAAGTCAGAATTGCGAGATATAAAGTCCGAATTGTGAGATATAAAGTCAGAATTGTGTGTTATAAAGTCAGAATTGCGAGATATAAAGTCAGAATTGCGAGATATAAAGTCAGAATTGCGAGATATAAAGTCAGAATTGTGTGATATAAAGTCAGAATTGTGTGATATAAAGTCAGAATTGCGAGATATAAAGTCAGAATTGTGTGATATAAAGTCAGAATTGTGAGATATAAAGTCAGAATTGCGAGATATAAAGTCCGAATTGTGAGATATAAAGTCAGAATTGTGTGTTATAAAGTCAGAATTGCGAGATATAAAGTTGCAATTCTGACTTCTTTTCTTGCAATTGCGAGATATAGTCAAATTCCGTGATGTTTTTTCCCTCACAATTGCACATTATAACACGCATTTGTGAGTTTATCTCACAATTCTGAGAAAAAAGTCATAATTGTGAGATAAAAAGTCGCAATTACCTTTTTTATATTTTATTTCATGGTAGTAAGTGTTGATCTTTCTTTGTTGGTTTGAGTAGCGCCCTCTACTGTAAATGTGTGAATTTGCATTTCCTTCAGCCCAAGGCAAATTCGTTTCAATTTTTTTTTATTGTGAAAGGACCTTTATATTTGCCAAAAATATAACTTATTTTTTGTTAAAAAAAGCAAGGAAGCCCAACCCAAGTGAGAAAAAGTAACGCAATTAGAGTAATGCAATATTGTAATGCATTACTTTTAATCAATTTTCGATCTTTCTCTATATATCAGTCCACAGACCTCTAAATGAAACCACTTACATTAGAGAGCACAGCGGTTTGTGGATATAATGATGTTCTCCATCCTTTAGAAATCTGGATACGCTGCAGTAACTAATGGGATTTACATCATCAGGACTTTCAGAGGCACTAGCTCATGAGCAGCCTACTGAGATGACATTGAAAAGTAAGAGGGATTTGTGATGCCATCTGGAAATGAAAGTCGCTTCAGTAGTGCAACAAGTTTTTTAAAATAACAACATGAACCTGTGAATCATGCACAGTAATACCAGGAGCGAAAGTGGAGTCAAATCTGATTTTTAGGGCTTCTCGGCATGTTAAGAAAGTAAACAGAGGTGAGCGTGTGGGTGTTTCACCTTACCTAACATTTTGTAGGCTCGCTTCGGCGTGTACTGCCTTTTCATTTTGAGTGGATAAACAATGCCCTGGTATCTCTCGACAGCAATACAGGTCATGGTGAGGATGCCGGTTACGATGGCAGTGGTCTGCACAAAAGGAACGGTCTTACATACTAGAACCCCTGTACGTACAACACAAAAAACAAGATAAACACACACAGTGAAAGCCTGAAGACACTTTATAGCAGTGCTCAACTAATATCTACAGATGCCTGATATTTATGGATAGTAAAAAACTCATTCTGTACCTAAAATCCCTAACAAAATTTAAAATGGAACATGTTTATTATGAATGCTTTTAAATTGCTAATAATGTCACAGTGACCAAATATCAGCAGTTCGAATGGTTTATCACTATCTAACATACAATTAAAAAGCCTTCCAGCCATGGAAAGATGTTTTAACTTTTATGTAATTTGCAAACCCATTGTGCATTACGTTTCTTATTGCTTTGATAATATTAACAGAATCAGTGCTGGATAAGTTACCCTAAAAAGTAGTTAATTACTAGTTATTAATTATATCTTCAATGGTGCAATTAGATTATTACTGTACTAATTACTCTCTAAAAAGTATTGCATTACTAATTACTTTCTGAATTCCATATCAATATCAATATAGTCGAACAATACAATGATACACATGAAACTGCTCTTTTAATTCTATCAAATAGGCTAAATAATATAAAATTGCATAAAATATTCTTGAGGTAGAAGGTTACATTAAAAGCATACATTTTAACATTAGAGATTGATGTTAATCCATTATTGTAAGGGTCCAAGCACCTGTATAGGCACCAATTGTAATCGTTAGTGTTCTTCTTCTTTTTCTTCTTCTTCTTCCGCTCTTGAAGTCCCACAGAACTGCTTGCAGGAAAGTTATGAAATTTGGCACACAGATGGAGGCCAATCTGAACTTTAACCACAGCAATTTTGGAATTTCTAACTCAATCGCTCTAGCGCCACCAACTGCCCAAATTTACACTCAAGTTTGTGCTAATAACCACCATGTGACGTCATTTTCTGACATGAACATTTTTCCACCATTTTGAATTCCTTTTTCAAACTCCTCCCAGACCATTTCGTCTGATTTTAATGAAAATTGAAGTAGATCGTCTTCAGACCATGCTGAATTCAAGCTGATTCATCAAACCGTTCTTGAATAACACATGAACAAATTCAATGAAATGAATGTGAGGTTGTATCTCTGCAATGCTTTAGTGAATTCTGACCAAATTTGGTGCGTGTTATGACAACCATGACCAGAGGGTACCTGCAGAATTTCGGCATAATGCCACCTAGTGGTCAAGAGATAATGAAAATTGCTTATAATTTCTGAATGGTTTGGCTAAAAATCTCTTTAGATTCGGTCCAGCATGCCGAGTTGAACAATCCCAATTTTTACACACATCAGCCATTTTGGACGTTCACCATTTGCTATTTTTTTACAAACGCATTACCTTATCATTACAATTCGGTAAGTGTAATCTGCACCATGCCCTGAATGTACTAAAGAAGATGACCGTGTGGTCAAAAGTTATAATGAAATTTCCAAAAATCAGGGATGCAAACAGGTAAGAGGGAAAAAGGTGAGAACATTGCGCAATGCCGGGGAATGCTGAGCACAGAAATGTTTTTTGTTTTGTTTTACATGCTCATTTGTAGTTACTTACAGGGTAATAAAAATAAATGAAAAAATCCCTTAATGTCCAAAACTGTAATTTTTTGCACAAAAAAAAATAACATATTGTTGCAACATTTTACCAAAAATCAACATTTGGTTAAAATCTCATGTTATAAATAATGAAATGCTATGCAGGATATTTAAGACAATATTGGCTGATTCGACTGCAGTACTGTTTGCCACATCTCAGACCTCAAATACATAAAATATTACATAATTTTTAAAGTAAAGAGTAAAGGAAACACTGTACAGTACTTACTGAAACAACCAGTTCTTTATTTACCCTGGTAAGTTCCCAAGTACCCTTGTAAGACCCCCCTATCCCCCATAAAACACTTTCTCATTGGATCTGGGATATGCAAATCCCATAGGTGACCTATTTTGATCTCAAAAAGGTGAGTTCTCACGGAAAGGTGAGGAGTTTGCATCTATGAAAAATGCATATAACTTTTGCTTAAATTAGCCTATTGTAATAAAACTAGATAATCTAATAGATTCCTTGGGTCATGCCGAGAACATAGATACCAATTTTGCCATAGTCAGCTGAACTTCCTGTCCACCATTTTGATTTTTTTCTTAAAAAAATCGACTTTTTCTAACTCCTTCTAGACTGTTTGTCCGGTGTATGTGTGTTATATATTATATATTATATATATATATATATATATATATATATTATGATGAAATTATGATGAAATTATGACGTACTAAGTCTCTTTTCTTATAATTTCGACTTTTAGGTTATTACTGACAGTAGCCAGTCATAATTTTGACTTTATGTTGTTTTATGTCTTATGACAAAGTCAAAATCCTGAATTAGAATGTCATAATTTTGATTTAATGTAAATTTTGACTTGTAATGTCTTAGGCTAAGTAATTATAGTTATAAAAATCATAATTTCAACTAGGCCTATGTCATAATTTCTGACTTTTTGTCAATGTTGACTTTTTAATGTAATATTTATGTATATTAGTGTATATTAATTGTGAATATACAGTATATGTATGTATATATATATATATGTATATAATACGTGTGTGTGTGTGTGTAACAAATATAAAAAGGTGATTAAAATGGTAAAACATGAATGTTTTACCATTTTAATCATCTTTTTATATTAATTGTAAATTGTCCTGCAGTATGACAAATGATTTCACAAACCTACTCATATTCAGTGTAGCCTCTTAATTAATATGAGATCATTAAAAAACAGCATGTATGAGAAATTAAAAAAAAAAAAAAACAGATTTAAATAAAGTATACCACTCTGTAATCATTGTAAAATGTAAGATGATTTAGTTCACAAATAAACTCAAACATCAACATTTAAGGTTGAAATTGACATCACTACGTATTTTAATTAATATGAGCTTATAAACTGAAGAATATCAAGAAATGTTTAAATAGTTTGAAGAACACAGCAGCATGTCATTACTTCTCGGTGTTTAATGACATTTAGTATCATGCCAACTACCGTCTTCATGTCAGTAAATGACTAATTAAAGTGATTAAAATGATTTTAAGCAGACTCTGACCTCCCAGCCACTCTGATGAGATGTTCTGCAGCAGTGTGAACGGGATGCAGAAGAAGGTGATGAGCAGATCACTGACCGCCAGCGAGCTGATGAAGATGTTGGTCGCCGTGCGCATCGCGCGTTTACGCACCACAATATAAACCACCAAACTGTTTCCAACCAGCGCTAGCACGAAAATAATCACGTACATGACGACAAATGTGGTTTTGGCTCCGGCAGGGAGTTCGGGGATGTAAACCAGAGGCTGGATGTCGTAGGTATCGATGAATTCCTGCCGGGAGAGGTTGTAGTACTGCAGGAGTTCCTGGAGCACCTCAGGAGTGATCTTCGTAGTGGCCGTCATCTCTGTAGACGAAGACATCTCGCTTTCTTGCTTACATTAATCACGTACAGAAGGGAAAAGTACAAATCCAGTCATCCAGTGACGTTTAGTGAACTGTAATAAAATCCCTGATCCTGTCAGGATGTTTTGTGAGGTGCGCGCGCGCGAGAGTGTCTGTGGGGAGCGTCAGTGCGCGTTCACCAGTACTGTATCTGCCACCAATGGGCTACAAAATAGGGCTTGAAACTCTTATTTATACCTCATAAGAAAAAAAATCATGTTTTTGTCATTCATAATTATGATATTAAACGTCGAAATGATCACATACTAAATCTCTTATCTCATAATTTCGACTTTTAGAACATAATTGGCACACATGAAAAAGTACTATAGTAATTTATAGTAAATACTATAGTGTTTTTGAACCATACTATAGTAAATTGTAGTATAATGTATATATTATAGTATTTACCACACTTTGTTAATGAATGCTACAGCATAATGCAGTATTAACCATAGTATACTTTAGTTTTTACTATAGTGTATTGTAGTATGATATACAGTAATTTAATTTATAATACTATAGTTGTTATATTATCACAGCAACTATAGAATTACCACAACAAATTAATTCAAGTGCTTTACTATAGTATTGTTAAAAAACACTATAGTATTTACTATAAATTACTATAGTATTTTTGTTGTAATTTCAAATGTTTTTTTGTCTTATGACAGTCAAAATTATGAATTAGTATGTCATAATTTCGATTTAATGTCAATTTCTACTTTTTAATGTAGGCTAATATATATGTATATTAGTGCTGTCAAATCGATTAATCATGAATGTGTATATATATATATATATATATATATATATATATATATATATATATATATATATATACATATGCAGTATGGGTCAATGACGTGACGAGTTTTCTGTCCAAAGGCCTTAATAATAATAAAAAACAAAGATATGACATCCAATGTATGTAAGGTAGTACAACTAGATCTCTTTTATTGAATCCAAAAGGTTTTAATTATATTTTTCTACATATAAAGGTATTTTAAAGATTTTGAAGTGTCGAAAGGTCATTCGGTTTAACCGTCCAAAGGACAATACAGCTATTTCATTTGTGATTAAAATATCTTAAAATGTAATAAAAGTACAGGTGCTGGTCATATAATCATTTTTTTATTGTAAATTATTTTGAAAAATGAAACTTTCATTTATACTAGATTCCCTACATGTAAAGTAAAACATTTCAAAAGTTTTTTTTTTTTTTAATTTGTTGATTAGAGCGTACAGTTCATGAAAGTCCAAAATCCAGTATCTCAAAATATTAGAATATTTACATTTGAGTTTCATTAAATGACCATCCCTACAGTATAAATTCCGGGTATCTCTTGTTCTTTGAAACCACACTAATGGGGAAGACTGCTGACTTGGCAATGGTCCAGGAGACGATCATTGACACCCTCAACAAAGAGAGTAAGTTACAGATGGTCATTACTGAATGTGGTGGCTGTTTACAGAGTGATGTATCAAAGCATATTAAATGCAAAGTTGACTAGAAGGAAGAAATTGGGTAGGCAAAGGTGCACAAGCAACAGGGATGACCACAAGCTTGAGAATACTGTCAAATAAAGCCGATTCAGACACTTGGGAGAGCTTCACAATGAGTCGAATGAAGCCGGAGTCAGCACATCAAGAGCCACCACACTCAAACATCTTCAGGAAAAGGACTACCAAGCCACTTCTGAAACAGAAACAACGTCAGAAGCATCTTACCTGGGCTAAGGAGAAAAAGAACTGGACAGTGAACAGTGGTCAGAAGTCCTCTTTTCAGATAAAAGTAAATTTTGCATTTCATGTTGAAATCATGGTCCCAGAGTCTGAAGGAAGACTGGAGAGGCACAGAATCCAAACTGCTTGAAGTCTAGTGGGAAGTTTCTGAAGTTAGCAATGATTTGGGGGGCTGTGACATCTGCTGGTGTTGGTCCATTGTAATTTATCAAGTGCAAAGTCAATGCAGCCATCTTCCAGGAGATTTTGGAGCACTTTATGTTTCCATCTGCTGACAAGCTTTATGGAGATGCTGATTTCCTTTTTTTTTCAGCAGGACTTTAGCACCTGCCCACAGTGCAAAAACCAGTGACCATGATATTACTGTGTTTTACTGGACAGCCAACATGCCTGACCCCTGAATCTATGGGATATTTTCAAGAGAAAGATGAGAAACAGTTGATCCAACAATATACAGATGATCTGAAGGCTCAATAGTGCCCCAGCAGTGCCACAGGCTGATCACTTCCATGCCACACTTCACTGATGCTGTAATTTGTGCTAGGAGCAAGTCATTTGCTGTAATATGTGTTGCAGACCAAGTATTGAGTGTACAAATGAACATACTTTAAAGAACTTGAACTTTTCTGTTTTGAAAATCCATTTTTTGATTGATCTTAGGAAATATTTTAATATTTTGAGATACTGGATTTTGGACTTTCATGAGCTGTACGCTCTAATCATCAAAATTTAAAAAAAAAAAACTTTTGAAATGTTTTACTTTACATGTAGGGAATCTAGAATATATGAAAGTTTCATTTTTAAAAATAATTTACAATAAAAAAATTAACTTTTTCATGATATTCTAATTATATGACCAGCACCTGTATATATATTTTTATTCTGGCATGATTTTATAACATCATATATCAACATAGTGCAAAATGGTATTAAAATTATGTGTAGAAGTCATCGCTTTGTTATGAGAAAGAATGTCCGGAAAATTAATTTAATTGATCTCATTCGGAGTAACCAATATAAAGAGATAATTTTGGATCAAGTCATGCAGTCAGTATCATGTGACAGGACGTGACATCATTCAGACACCTGCAAAGGACCACATGAAACAAAGTAACTAACTCTCTCTTAACCATTTGAAAAATTCATGTTTTCACTTGATCATACGCATGTCCCGAAACATCAGGTCATTCGGTGCAACCGCTATAAAACATGGAAAATGTTGTAATATTTTAAAAACTTGTACGAAATATAAAATGTTTGATTGTCCTTTGCTAGATATCAGCCTGTTATCGTTGTTTGAAAATATTGTCATTTGGTAAAACCAAAATTTTGGTCAAACCGAATGATTTTTTTGTTGACAAATTTTGTCCATCCTGTAAAAAATGACAAAAGCAGTGTTAACAGATTATAAAAACCACATAATCTCATTGTTAACACTTAAAAAATTAATTATATCTCCATTGGATTTTTTTTTACACTTTTAAAAACCTTATTCTTCAGTGACCCACACACACACATACACACAAACATGGATATATTTACAAACATATGTATGTCTGTGTGCGTGTGCATGTGTGTGTGTACATATATATATAAACTTTTATGTTAGATGCGATTAATATCGATTAATCAATTTGAACGCACTAATATGTACACACACACACACTTTATGGCAAATGCATTTTCTTCAAACAACAATGTGTTGACATTTTCAATTTTTTGTGTGCATTCAGTTGGCATGGGTCAATTTATCACACGCAGAGGCACTGGATATTGAGCTATTAGAGTTGTTGTTCATCCTGTAGCGTCTGTGATGATAATACCTATGTAAGACACACGTCATATGGTGCAGAAAATTACTGTAGAGTGCTCATGATTGACGTACACAATTGGCACACATCAGAAATGGTCACGGTAGTTTATATTCATAAGTTGATTGATCCTTCTATTTGTGAACAAACATCCCTCAAATCCATATTTAATCCCCATATGTTCACGTAACCTTTGTGTCCAAACTTTAATCCTTCACAGAGATTAAAGTTTAATGCATTTACTTGAGCTCATGACTAATCAAAGTTGCTTAAAATAATGAAAGATGAGTAGGTCGAGGTGTTTTATCAGTCTCTGAGCAGCTCTGCTATTGGAGCTTTAGGGTTCCTTTGTTCAGAGTCTCCAAGCAACAACAGCAAACATCAGAAGGAACACAGTGAACTGAGGTGAGCAGCGTATTTTATAGGAATTGCACTTATAAATGAGGTACATTATGTGTTCAAAAATCAATGAATGCATGAATGAAGACTTCTAAAATCTTTAAGAGGTCTTTTGTGTGTCTAAATAGCTAAAATGATGAAGTCTAAGTACATGATATTTCCTTTTGTGCCAAAGGACGCGAGCAAAGCTCTTAAAACCCTTTTATCTGTGAGTGACTGCTGTTGTTCATTAAGCTTGTTTAACTGGTGAACTTTTTGCTGCTGTAAAAGGAATATTCTAACATGACCTTGGAATTTGTCTTCCAGAGATTATGGAGACATCAGATGAGCGAGTGAACGAAAGTCTGCCGAGGACAGGCCTGCAGAAGAGTCCTGAGTCTGTGCAACATGAGAAGCGGCTGTTTGAGAGCGCGGGCACGAGCAGGACCACCACTAGAGGCAGCCTTCGCTTTGGGACCCTCAGCCATCACTCCTTCTTCTCCAGACACAATCCTCATCCACACAGAGTCAGGCATTTGCAAGGTGAGCCGCTCCGGACACACAGACCTGTGTCAATACTGTTATATTGGAACATTCAAAAATGTGTTTATGCTTATTTGTAATCTGTTCGGGTCAACCTGCTTTTTAAGTTTAGATGTGAAAATGCACTGAATCACAGTAAGTGATTTCTGAGAAACACTGTGGAAAGTGGATCAGACTGAGCACCATAAGACACTTCAGCCAATCAGCAATAGGGGGTGTGTCCACTCATGATGGGGGAGGAGAGTGAGACAATCAGCATTAGGGGGCGTGTCTAATTAAGATGGGGAGGAGAGAGAGAGAGCCAATCAGAAGTAGGGGCGTGTCCACTCATGATGGGGGAGGAGAGAGAGACAATCAGCATTAGGGGGCGTGTCCAATTAAGATGGGGAGGAGAGAGAGTGAGCCAATCAGCATTTGGTGGTGTGTCTACTCATGATGGGGAGGAGAGAGAGTGAGCCAATCAGCAGTAGGGGGTGTGTCCAATTAAGATGGGGGAGGAGAGAGTGAGCCAGTCAGCAGTAGAAGGGGTGTGTCCACTCATGATGGGGGAGGAGAGAGTGAGCCAATCAGCAGTAGGGGGTGTGTCCACTCATGATGGGGAGGAGAGAGAGTGAGCCAATCAGCAGTAGGGGTGTGTCCAATTAAGATGGGGAGGAGAGAGTGAGCCAGTCAGCAGTAGAGGGGGTGTGTCCACTCATGATGGGGGAGGAGAGAGTGAGCCAATCAGAGTAGGGGGCGTGTCCATTCATGATAGGAGAGGAGAGAGAGTGAGCCAATCAGCATAAGGGGCGTGTCCAATTAAGATGGGGAGGAGAGAGAGTGAGCCAATCAGCAGTAGGGGGTGTGTCAACTCATGATGTGGGAGGAGATTTATTTTTAACCTGTTTTATCTAAACATTTTCACAGACCCCCTGGTTTGAAAATTTCAGTTCTAGATGACACTATAAATACAAAATCAGGTGATATTAAAGCAATCATACTGAAACAAAGTGTATTTAATAGTTAATTAAACTTTTTTTTTTTAACTCATACAATTTGCAAAAAAAATTGTTTTAGATTTTTACAATAAGGTCTCATTTGTTAACAGTATACATTATATACATTATCTAAAAAGAACTGTCAATTAGCAATATTTTTTACTGCAATTATTAATGTTTGTTAACGTTAGTTGTAATGTAATGTAATTCTTTACTGTTTGTTAACTTTTGATTTAAAAAAAATGTGTTAGTAAATGTTGAAATTCATAAATGCTGTTCATTGTTAGTTAAATGACACCTTTTTGTAAGATGTTACTGAGATTTTTAGATCATTTCTATCATTTTATAGGTCTAGCAGCACCAGAAAAACAAAACAACTACTGTTTTAGTGCATATATAATATGCAAAACATGACTGTCAAGCTCCTCAGATTTTCTCATATAGATTTGTTCAATACTAGATTTGTCATAGCCGTGCATTATTTTACTGTCAGAAAGTGCTGATGCATGAGTGAGCACTAAAAGATGTGGTGAAAGTATATTTTGTGATAAATGCCTGAAAAGTTTCATCCAAAAACGTTCTTTCTCACTCCTTTATCCTGCTGTCACAGCACTCCAGAATCAGTGGCTAGTAAAATCCTCCTGTAGCAGCAGAATCCTGACAGTCAAAGTATTTTGTGTGGTTTTAGGCCTCATTAGCATAACAAAGGCAGCCGTATCTATCAGACGCCCTGTAGCCCGTCACGTGAGGAAAGTGGCAGCATCGTTTCGCTGAATGACTTTAATGATGAGGTCCTGCATAAACAGACGTGCTTTTACCTCCTTGCAAACAAACACGACTGATTTACACACTTCACGCAGAGTTCTTCCCACTGAATGCGAGGAAGTGTGAATAGTGTGGAGGTCTGTATTTGAAAACCCTCACCATTCTGCCCACAAGTTACTAATTTAGCCTGAAAACATGATATGCAATTACTGTAAGATCGCAGCAACATCAGCCAATAGAATGAGCAGAAAAAAGCCTCGGTTCAGATCGGTCTCTGTGGAAATCCATGCTGGAGAAACAACACACGGGCATCTTAGACCTCCATGCACCATCATCACAGCTGGTTTCTCTGACAACCTTCCGATTGCAAGAACCTGTGATCATTTCCTTTAGCATCTATTTAAAACTGACTTTTATACTGTGAACAATCCTGCAGCCACAGCAGGCGTTCAGCGCGCAACACGCTGTGTGAATCCGGGCCGGGGAGAGATGAAAGTCAAAGTTTGATCACATTTCAAGCACACGCTCTTTTCTTTCTGCAGGGTTGAATGGCAAGCCGGTTTGCATGGTGAATGATGACTGGTACGGCTTCACCCCTCTCTATCCGCATCCACTCATTAAAAGTCAAGTGTCTGTGAGTCGTTCAGCGGCGTTTCTCACACCTGAGATCGGCTCAGATCGCTCTGGACCGCGAGCAGGTACAGATGAACATGAACGCTGATGCTTTTGTGTCTTACAGGAATAGTTCATCCAAAAACTCACATTTCTGTCATCGTTTAATCGCCCTCATGTTGTGCCAAACACATGTGACTTTCTTTATTCAGGGAGCAAAAAATAAATAAATTGCATTGAAAAATATTTGCACTTAAAGCCTTTCCTTTATATATAATGCATTACAACAAGGGATTTTTTTCCTAATTTATTAATTATGCCTTGTAATGCACATTATAATGCATTGTATAATATCATGAATAATTGTAACCAAGGTTATTATAATGCTCATGTTATGCCATTAGAAAGTATAATGCATTAAAACACATGACAAACAACCAATTTGCAAATATTATGATGCATTTTAACTTTGGTTACAATTATATATGAAAAGATATAATGCAATGTAACGGACATTATGAATACCGTTATAAAAGGATTAAGTAAAGTGGGTATGCACATCATATGAATGGCTTACTCTTTGTTTGACTTTGAATATTAAACTGTGATAAAACAAAGTATTTTAGCATAAAAATCACATTAAGATAATGAGAAACATGCATTATTTCTGGTGCATCCAAATCAAGGTGCCTTTAAATGAGGTCAGTCGCTTCATGGCCTCTTGAATAAGGAAAAAAACAAAATATCCAAAACTGCTTGTCAGGATGTGAAGGCATGATTTAAAATGTATTTATTTTAGGGCTGTCAAATGATTAATCGTGATTAATCGCATACAAAGTTTGCATAATGTATGTGTGAGTACTGTGTGTAATTAATATGTCTATATAAATACACACAAATTAATGCATATATTTAAGAGAAATGTTATTTACTGTATGAACAAAATATATTTTTTAATATATATATGTAAATATTTTTCAAATATATTCATGAATGTGTTTGTATTTATATATACATAATAATTACACACAGTACACCCACATATATTAGGCAAACTAAAACTTTTATTTTGTATGCGATTAATCGTTTGACAGCCCTAATTTATTAATATTTATTTTATATTTAATGCTTTTTTTTAAACAATATTGCACAAGTTCACAACATGCATTGCAGCTTGAAAAAAATATTTTGATACTACTGTATTATTAAAGAACTATTATTACTTTAATTTATACTGTCACTGTTAGCTGTTACATGGTTCAGTGTTTATATTTTAAATTCGATGGATGTAACTCATTAGATGAACAAAAGTATTAAATCTGTCAGAAACAGCCATTTGAGTTGGACAGAATTAGTTAATTAGGTGTAGGAGGTTGCATTATTAATAAGATCGACTTTTAGAAAGTATGTATACTATCAAAGTTGCACATACAACCAAGATTATCATGTTTAACTCAACCTAAACATCAAGTGTTACTTGGCATTTCTTTGCAATTATTTTGCATCCTACCCCAATCTTTTCAGTGCACCTACCAGACCACATTTAGAGGATCTTTAGAAAAATAGTTCTGTTTATTTATTTGCATCATCATCAGTGCTTGTTTTCTTGCCCTTTTTGTTCTTCTCGCCTCTGTTTCTTCTTCATGCTCTCCTTCATCCCCCGTGTCTTTCCGCAGCACTCATTTCTGAAAGCTGGCGTGAGGAACTGAAGGATTTGGCCACTAAAGTCAGTCTTTCAGCGGCCGCTGATGACAAGAGAGAGGTACTTGACCTTTCCTTTACTGTAGGCATCACAAATGACTAAAACACTGACTGACGAATGAGCAGGAACGCTTTGAGCTGAAACTTCTCATCTTAAGTGTGAAGTGTTCAGTACCACAGGGAAGACCAACCGTCTTTATGATTCATCCACACACAAAGCGTTAAAGCTGCACTTTGAAAATGTAACACCCACATCAAACATTTCTTTACAGCTTTTAAATCGCACTGGCACATTGTCAGAAAAGCAGGAGCTTTGAGCACAATTCACACAATACAGATGTGACAACAACTGCCTGTTCACACAGTGAAATCAGATTTCTTTAGATTCAAGGCCGCGATAAACTCACAACGAAGTTATTCGCTTAGAAATAAAGTTTTTTTCCCGGCAAAAATGTCCCGAGTCCTTCACATAAAAATCAGTCCACAGGCTTTCATACATAGACAACCCAGGAAGTCATTTCAATGCAAGTAGCTATGGAGTTTGGTCCTCTGTAGGATATTATATTTGAGCGAATTTCTCCGAGACCTTACTTGTCACAGTTTTAAGTCTGGATGTCATGTAAAGAGATACCAAATGTCCACCATGTTTCACCATGACTTCTCCTTGGTCTTTAAAAATTGCTGACATTAATTTAGTGATCAAATTTAACACCAAAATGATAATATTTTGTAATTATCTTTTAAATCTGAAAAAATTTCAAATCAACATCTCAGGAAAATGTTATGGGGTTTCAAACCAAAATATGACTTTCTGTTATGAATCAGGACATTGATTTCATACATGTCCACTGTAGATGACACCAGGACTTCAAGCATTTTTATTATGCATTTTGGGAGACATAACAAGTGAATAAGGAAAGAAATTATATAACAATGTTTCTATAAGATATTAGATATTATTATGAAGATCTTGCCAATTATTGCTCCAGTTATTGCACTTCTTTTTTTCATTACATATTGTCCAAAAAACACATGAATATGCAAATTAGATACAGATACATTGTATATAAGGGGAAAACACGTTTATGGCCATTTTGCACACATATTGCATAAAGCAAAATGGTGTATAAAAATTATTCTTTTATTTATTTCATAACATAGTTAAGAATCATCTTTATGCAAAGTTTGGTATAAAAAATCCTGAAAGGCTGAAACCTAAAAATTGATTGGTGATTTAAAAAAAAAAAAATCCCATTGTTTTTGTCTTTTCAGGTTTATTCATGTCTTATTTTATTTTTTTAAAAATTAAGTCCTGGTGTGCACTTCAGAATACATAGTTTAACATATGAATAAAATACCATTTTTGAAAAATGTAATTTTTCCATTTTTTTCTTAAGCTCTCTAAAACAATGTAATGACATGAAAAAAATACTTTTTTCTGGTCGTCAGGAGGATATAGCAAAGTCCCTTTAAGACAAGTCATTTCACTCGGCGGCCATCTTTGAAACGCCTCTCGGGCATATCTCTTTGAATGGGGAAACATCAAATTCTCCAAAACTGTTCGCCAACCTTATGATTAAATTTCATATTTGAAATCACCAATGAAATCTAACAACAACCAGCTCATAAATTTAGTTTCTAAACGCTCGAATCATGACAAAAAAACTGTATTTTTCAGGCTGGATCAAGCTAATGCGCATGCGCAGACCTAAATGCGCGTCTCTTCTGAGGCGCGCGTCTGACTGTTTCTATAGAAACCGGTGATTCTAACGGCCGCTGAAGTGACGCGATGACTTTACCAGTCGGCGATTGGCTCTTATTTTGAAGGCGGGACTTATTCCGCCATATTGCGCTTTCTCCCATTCAAAACAATACGAGTGACGCGTCTTGTGTTATTCTATAGTCTTTGATATAGCCCCTTTAACTTTTGTATTTTGTATTTTGACCAAATGACTTTAAATATCATAAATAAATGTACAAAAAAAAAAAATCTGATTTCAAATTAATTGCCTATGAATTTGGTTTCAGTTGGGTTTATAAAAGTCAGATTTTGTGAAATGTCTCTCTAGGGGGTCAGGGGTTTGATTCCCAGGGAATGCAGTAACTGATAAAAAACACTTTTAATTCAATGCAATTTGCTTTTGCCCAATGCATAAATGTAAACTTCTCTTTTAGCATTTTATATACCAGTTTTGTGTGCACATTTTTGATTCTGAAAACCCCTGTATTAGATGATGCTGAATGAAGCAGATAAATTTCACAGGAGAAGCCTGAATACTAAAGTGTTTGTCTGTGAATAAACTCAAAGAAACTCCGAGATGAGGAAGCTCCTCGCAGGAAGACGCAGTATTCGGCGCAGTCCGGCCGGATCATCCCCACCACGTCCTGGGGAGGGAAGAAACGCAGCAGCCGGACGTCACACAAACGCCTGGGGATGCAGCGATGGCAGACGCAGACGCTGGAAGGAGTGGAGCTCAAGGTGAAACACCTGCACTTATTTATCTACCTTCAGCAAGTGCTTTATCTGAACACATTCATGTCACAGTTTGATGGTTACATCCGAAAGTGTTCAGTGAATGTGAACTCCAACTTGTTAGTACACTGTATTGGCATTTTTTTTTTAATTTCCTTTCCTTTCCTTTCCTTTCCCAGCTGAAATTAAAAAAATAGCTTAAAAAATAGCTTGAACTGTTTTTTTTCAGCAGGGTTGTGACGAATAATCTTGGAATCACTTGATCGTATTAACAAAAGTTTATATTTCTACCCAAAACTGGATAAAAATTGCATTTGCTGAATTCAACATGCAACCTGATGTGGATAACCATATAGCCAACTACTGTTTAAAATGTCTATCGTCACATAAATATACTATGCAATCTATATACACTGCAGAATATAATAATAATCCATTCTGAGCTCAGCTCCTGAAGCTCTTCTTGTTTGCTCATTTTCAATTTAAGATACGGCGAATATGAAAACAGGACACGGACTGCATGCCAAAGAGATTTAATAAGCAAATCAAATATTTAATTACTATTTCATCATTTGAATATTTGGTTAGCTGGTTTTATCCTGCCCTGTGGGAATGAGCTGCTGATATCAGTCTTCTCTCTCAGGTGCTGGAGCTCTTGTGTCAGATCCTGCAGACTGATTCTCTCTCCATGGTTCAGCAGTGGCTTTTGCTGGCGAGTGACAAAGGTGAACACTTGCCCTTTCATTAGATTGATTAGATATATTAGCAGTTAACCAAATAATTAACTGCTTTGAAGATCATTTAAAGACCTTTAAGGCCAGTTCACAACAACTAGAATGATAACAGTTCGATAACAGTAAAGATACACTGTAAAAAAAACAAACTCTGGGTTAAAAGTAGCCCAAGTTGGGTTGAAAATGAACAAACCCAGCGGTTGGGTTAAATGTTTGCCTAACATGCTGGGTAGTTTTTTTTAACTCAACTATTGTTTAAAAATTACTATATATCCAGTTTATGTTGGAAATTAAAAATCGGACACATAATTACTAGAGGCAACAGTAATAATCAAAAGGTGAACATTTATTAATAAGCAATTTAATAAATGTTTATTGTTTAATTATTATTCATTAAGCATATTAATAAATGTTCATTTCCAACATACTGTATTTTGGGTTCATTTTAATCAAAAACAATAGTTGAGTTAAATAAAACTACCCAGCATGTTAGGCAAACATTTAACCCAACCGCTGGGTTAAAACAACACAATTGCTGGGTTTGTCCATTTCCAACCCAACTTGGGTTGTTTTTAACCCAGCATTTTTTAGAGTTTAGTTTTATTAAACTCAACTATTGTTTAACATTT
This sequence comes from Megalobrama amblycephala, assembly GCF_018812025.1. Lineage (NCBI taxonomy): Eukaryota > Metazoa > Chordata > Actinopteri > Cypriniformes > Xenocyprididae > Megalobrama > Megalobrama amblycephala. The sequence goes on from NC_063063.1 coordinate 34,785,987, forward strand.
ACTATATTGCTTGCTTAAAATGATCCCAAAATAGGTTGGAATTTAACATTTATTAATGTGTTTAATAAAGTTTAATAAATAATAATTAAATAATAAATATCTATAAAATTGCTTATTAATAAATGTTCACCTTTTGATTATTATTGTTGCCTCTAGTAATTATGTGTCTGATTTTTAATTTCCAACATATTTTGGGTCCATTTTAAGCCAGACATATAGTCATTTTTAAACAATAGTTGAGTTAAATTAAACTAGTTGAGTTAACCCAAACGCTGGGTTTGTCCATATTTAACCCAACTTGGGTTGTTTTTAACCCAGCATTTTTTAGGGTGTATAGTTCTAAATATCCAGCTTTTTCCTAACAACTGCGTTTTAAATTATGGGAGGCACTTCTGGTTTGAGTTCCACTCAAAAGTCTGAAACAAATCTTAAGGTTGCGCTATAAATAATCTTTATCCTTCAGTTTGACTGAATGACCTGTAAAATTTCCTTCATGTACTATTTTCACACGTCAGGAGAATAAAATATGCCATCTATGGCGAGAGTTTTTTTCAGTCGCTGCATTTTTTCCCCTCTGAAATATTTTATTTCCTGGTATTCTCGCTGTATTCTTGCTGAAAAAGACAACATGCACTATTTGTGTGCACTAACATGTCTCTTTCCAGGTTTTTTTTCACACGGATGCTTTAAAATGTAAATGTCTCCCCTTTTCCCTTCTAATCCCTATTAGCAGTGTTTACTGGGATGTCTCTAAAGCAGCTAAATATGATATTTGTCATCTGTCACAATGATGGAAATCACTTTGAATTATTATCAGTTAAATAACATTTTTGATTAAGGCAACATGTTACATAATACAGACATATATTATTACAGTGATATTTAACACGTCTGTAATATTGCTGCAGAGGTTATTCATGGTCTGTTGTAGTCATTTATTAGGGTCAATGACGTGATGGGTCAAATTTTTGTCCAAAGGCCTTAATAATATTAAAAAACAAAGATATTACATCCAAAGTATGTAAGGTGGTACAACTAGATCTCTTGTATTGAATCCAAAAGGTTTTAATTATATTTTGCTTCATATAAAGGTATTTTAAAGATTTTGAAATGTCAAAAGGTCATTCGGTTTAACCGTCCAAAGGCCAAAACAGCCATTTCATTTGTGATTAAAATATCTTAAAATGTATATATTTTTTATTCTGGCATGATTTTATAACATCATATATCAACATTGTGAAAAATGGTGTTAAAATTGTGTGTAGAAGTCGTTGCTTTGTTTATGAGAAAGAAAAATTAATTTCATTGATGTCATTCGGAGTAACCAATATAAAGGAACTATTTTGCATCAAGTCATGCAGTCAATATCATGTGACAGGATATGACATCATTCAGACACCTGCACAGGATCACATGGTCGTGAAGCAAAGTAACTAACTCTCTCTTAACTATTTGATAAATTCATGTTTTCACTTGATCATACACATGTCCCGAAACATCAGGTCATTTGGTGCAACCGCTATAAAACATGGAAAATATTGTAATATTTTAAAAACTTGTACTAAATATAAAATGTTTGATTGTCCTTTGCTAGATATCAGCCTGTTAGCATTGTTTGAAAATATCGTCATTCTGTATAACCAAAAGTGTCATTCGGTAAAACCGAAATTTTGGTTAAACCGAATGACTTTTTTTGGTGACAAATTTTGTCCTTCTTGTAAAAAATGACAAAAGCAGTGTTAATTGATTATAAAAACCACATAATGTCATTGTTAATGAAACTTCAAAATTAATTGTATCTCAATTTGTTTTTTTTTTACACTTTTAAAAACTTAATTCGTCAATGACCCGTTAATGCTTTTACAGTTTTAAAAGTCATGGGCCTTAAGAAAAAGACGAATAAAAGAACAACAGAATCCACATCAATACTATAACAAATCACTTTCAGAACTATTTTTTCCATCTGATGAACAATAAAAACACTGACAGCCAATCAGAATCCATCCTGCTTTAAGAGCTTGAGCTTTTCTGGCTTTAGAGTAACAAAGGCGTAGGGTGCAAATAGTACAGATTATTACATTTTAAAAGTTAAGTTGTACATGAAGTAAAGTCAACTAAAAAGTGTTAGTTAGGACATTTGTGTGTGCATTTAATTTTTAATGAGAAAGAAAAAAGTTAATTCAAGCTGGTTATGATGTACTTCCTTTAAAATCATCACCACAAACACAACCGGTCAGCACATATAGTCCTATTAGTTTCCATTATGAAAACTTCTGTGAGTTTATTATTTCGACACAGGCCGCTTGCAGATTCGTGTGCTAATGAAGGCTCATTAGATGTGTTTGTGGTGGCAGAGAAAGAGCTGGTTCAGGGGTTACTCCAGCAAGCCATGGCCGACTCGAGCTCTCTGACCCAGCAGACGTCTGGATCCCCACTGCTGCCCTTGACGTCTGAAGCTCTGCCGGATCACGTGTTCCTCAACTCGTCCATCAGCCAGAGAAAGACCAGGTGAGTGTTTCTTGCAGGGTTTAGTGATGGTGTCTTACTATTTTTAGTAACACTGTTCCATCATAGTGAATTACTAGGAATGCATGAGTAATGCAAAATTAACATTTTTCACTGCAAAACATGTTTTTCTTACTTGGTATTTTTGTCTTGTTTTTCCAGTAGCACTTTATTTAGTTTACTTGCGCACAAAAGTACTGAGTAGTGTAAGGTAACTACACGAGTAAAGTTCAGGTTTAGGGGCAGGTTCAGGGTTAGCACATACTTAGTGTCTTTATAACTACAATAAGTACACAGTATGTTAATGCGAATCAGGACTGTAAAAATAAAGTGTAATTACAATGTACAATGTGCTTATGCAGTAATTATAATAACTGGGTAATAACTAGGTAGTAACTCTGAACCTACCCCTAAACCTTACCTTAACCCCTGTAGTTGCCAGTATTTTCTTAGGTAAGTACACTGTAAGTACACGTACTGTGAAATAAAATGCAACCTGTTTTCCTGTATAAATATCTAAACTTTCTTAAAGCTGCTGTCTGTAACTTGTTTTTGGTTAAAAATTACCCAAAAATTATTTTAACCAGCCAGTTTTCAAAACTATCTCCTTACCTTAGCCCGATTCACAACGGTAAGCTTGTAATTAGAGATGCACAGATACTACATTTCTCCACCGATACTGAAAGCCGATTTTTCAAAGTGATATCTGTGATAACGATACCGATAGTCAATTATTCAGAATGAAATCTACCGATAACAATAGTTGATTATTCAGAGTGATATCTGCCGATAACAATAACAATAGCAGATTGTTCGGAGTGATATCTTTCGATACCCATAGCCGATTATTTAGAGTGATATCTGCAGATACAATAGCCGATCATTCAGAGTGATATCTGCCAAATACCGATACCGATAGCCGATTATTCAGAGTGATATATGCCGATACCGATAACAATACCGATAGTTGATTATTCAGAGTAATATCTGCTGATACCGATAACAATACTGATAGCCGATTATTAAGAGTGATATCTGCCGATACGATAGGCGATTATTCAGGGTAATATCTGCCAATACCGATAGTCGATTATTCAGAGTGATATCTGCCAATACCGATAGTCGATTATTCAGAGTGATAACAATACCGATAGCCGATTATTCAGAGTGATATCTGCCGATACAATAGCCGATTATTCAGAGTGATATCTGCCGATACCGATAGTCGATTATTCAGAGTGATATCTGCCGATACCGATAGCCGATTATTCAGAGTGATATCTGCCGATACAATAGCCGATTATTCAGAGTGATATCTGCCGATACCGATAGTCGATTATTCAGAGTGATATCTGCCGATACCGATAGCCGATTATTCAGAGTGATATCTGCCGATACCGATAGTCGATTATTCAGAGTGATATCTGCCGATACCGATAGCCGATTATTCAGAGTGATATCTGCCGATACCGATAGTCGATTATTCAGAATGATAACAATACCGATAACAATACCAATAGCCGATTATTCAGAGTGATATCTGCCGATAGGATAGCCGATTATTCAGGGTAATATCTGCAGATACGATAGCCAATTATTCAGAGTGATATCTGCCAAATACCGATACCGATAGCCGATTATTCAGAGTGATATCTGCCAAATACCGATACCGATAGCCGATTATTCAGAGTGATATATGCCAATACAGATAACAATACCGATAGTCGATTATTCAAAGTAATATCTGCTGATACCGATAACAATACCGATAGCCGATTATTCAGAGTGATATCTGCCGATACCGATAGTCGATTATTCAGAGTGATATCTGCCAATACCAATAGTCAATTATTCAGAGTGATAACAATACCGATAGTCGATTATTCAAAGTAATATCTGCTGATACCGATAACAATACCAATAGCCGATTATTCAGAGTGATATCTGCCGATACCGATAGCCGATTATTCAGAGTGATATCTGCCGATACCGATAGCCGATTACTCAGGGTAATATCTGCCAATACCGATAGTCGATTATTCAGAGTGATATCTGTCAATACCAATAGTCGATTATTCAGAGTGATATCTGCCGATACCGATAGCCGATTATTCAGGGTAATATCTGCCAATACCGATAGTCGATTATTCAGAGTGATATCTGCCAATACCGATAGTCGATTATTCAGAGTGATATCTGCCGATACAATAGCCGATTATTCAGAGTGATATCTGCCGATACCGATAGTCGATTATTCAGAGTGATATCTGCCGATACCGATAGCCGATTATTCAGGGTAATATCTGCCGATACAATAGCTGATTATTCAGAGTGATATCTGCCGATACCGATAGTTGATTATTCAGAGTGATATCTGCCGATACCGATAGCCGATTATTCAGGGTAATATCTGCCAATACCTATAGTCGATTATTCAGAGTGATAACAATACCGATAACAATACCGATAGCCGATTATTCAGAGTGATATCTGCCAATACCGATAGTCGATTATTCAGAGTGATATCTGCCGATACAATAGCCGATTATTCAGAGTGATATCTGCCGATACCGATAGTCGATTATTCAGAGTGATATCTGCCGATACCGATAGCCGATTATTCAGGGTAATATCTGCCGATACAATAGCTGATTATTCAGAGTGATATCTGCCGATACCGATAGCCGATTATTCAGGGTAATATCTGCCAATACCTATAGTCGATTATTCAGAGTGATAACAATACCGATAACAATACAGATAGTCGATTATTCAGAGTGATATCTGCCAATACCAATTACGATAGTTGATTATTCAGAGTAATATCTGCTGATACCGATAACAATACCGATAGCCGATTATTCAGAGTGATATCTGCCAATACCAATTACGATAGTTGATTATTCAGAGTAATATCTGCTGATACCGATAACAATACCGATAGCCGATTATTCAGAGTGATATCTGCCAATACCGATAACGATAGACGATTATTCAGAGTGATTTCTGCCGATACCGATAACGATAGACGATTATTCAGAGTGATTTCTGCCGATATGATAGCCGATTATTCACGGTAATATCTGTCGATACGATAGTTAATTATTCAGAGTGATATCTGCTGATACCGATAGCCGATTGTTCAGGGTAATATCTGCCAATACCGATAACCGATTATTCAGATTGATATCTGCCAATACCAATACCAATAGTTGATTATTCAGTGTGATATCTGCCGATACTGATAACAATACCGATAGTCGATTATTCAGAGTGATATCTGCCGATACGATAGCCAATTATTAACACACATTAACTAAATTCTGAAGATTAAATGAATAATTCTTAACTTTCTGAATGGTATTTATTCATATAATTACTATTTAACATCAAACTGGTTTCTTAGCATTTTCTTTACACAACGCCCAAATGGAGTGCATTTTCTTATCCTATTTTTATTGACAGGATATACTGACCTGACTATCGAATGTTTTTAAACTATCGCCTGATAGCTGAAAGTGTGAAAATTTACTTTTATAGGCCAATAATTGGTTTTATTGTTGCATCTCTACTTGTGATATTGTTTTAACTTTTCCGAACAGAAATGGCAACTGATTAACAGTAGTTACTGGAATGTGATGCTCATTTTTTCCTGTGCAGTTATTTATTAGTGATGGAACAATATTCTGAAGTCTTACTCTATTTTTATCAGCGTGTGATCATATGACTATCCTCATGAGGCTTTCTGAATGTTTATTTTCTGTCCTTTTGCACAGTTCTCATCTCGCGGAGGCGTTACAGAACAAACCAGGTAAGGTCTCTCCGCTCTGAGTTTATATGCTCAGATGTATTGTCCACTGATGTGTGTCATGTGAACTGAAGCGCTATTAATACACCATTGTTGTCAGTGTGAGAGGGTACACACCATTGAGTTCATGACCTGACATGAGCAGCAGTTTGGCAGAGAACAGTAATATTGCTCGCAGCTTTTATTAAAACACAATTTGGTTCAGTTTCAAAATTTAGTAAGCTTCCTGGCCGTTTGCCGCCTACATTAGGGTTCTTCATTCCTGGTTCTCAAGAGCCACTTTCCAGCTGAGTTTCATTCCAAACGTGCTCAAAAACACCTGGCACACCTCGATAAGTTGATCTAAGTGCAGCTGGCACAAAACTCTGTTGGAAAAATGTCTGCCTTCTGTTTTTGCCTTGGTTTGCGGTCTGGATGAGTTGACACTAGTAGTCAGATTTTGGTCAGTTGGAGTTTTTGCAGAATTTCACAGAAATCGCATATAGCATAATGTTCTCAGGATGTTCTCGGAATGTTCTCAGAATGGTTTTTGGAATGTTCTCAGAATGGTTTTTGGAATGTTCTTAGAATGTTCTCGGAATGTTCTCAGAATGGTTTTTGGAATGTTCTCAGAATGTACTAGGAATGTTCTCAATTTTTTTTTTGGAATGTTCTCAGGATGTTCTCAGAATGTTCTCAGAATGGTTTTTGGAATGTTCTCAGAATGGTTTTTGGAATGTTCTCAGAATGTACTAGGAATGTTCTCAATTTTTTTTGGAATGTTTCTCAGGATGTTCAAGGAATGTTTTCAAAATGTTTTTGTTGAGTGTTCTCGGAATTTTCTCGGAATGTTCTCAGGATGTTTTTTTGGGATGTTCTCGGAATGTTCTCAGGATGTTTTTTTGGGGGGGATGTTTTCACAATGTTTTTTTTTTGGATGTTCTCGGAATCTTCTCAGGATGTTCTCGGAATGTTCTCGGGGTATTCTCGGAATGTTTTCAGGATGTTTTTTGGAATGTTCTCAGAATGTTCTCGGAATTTTTTTCTCTTAGACTTACACATGTTTTTCCTCTGTAAACAAATAGTTAAGAGAGCTCTGTAAGCCAGCAATGATGCCTAGTGTTCAGAAGTGTCAAAAGTGTCATTTTAATGACATCACTTTTTGTTTTGTAACAGAGCACTTGTGTAGCCATAAAAACATTAACAACTGATGCAAAGGAAAGTTAAAGATCTCATTAAATCAAAATTCATGTTTTGTGGTTTATTGTTAATGTCTGTATGTTATATGACAGTGTACTAAACTTCAAGCAGATATGCCCTCTAGTCAGATAGTAAACAATGATTGATGGCTGTGATGTGATGTGAGGTGATTTGAAGTGCATTTCACCTTGAAGAAAGAACTTGTTTGATGTTAAAAATAGAGTGGTGAGTCTGTATATACTATGATAAATAAGATATTTTGAAAGTAGTTGTAAATGAAGCTGGAATCGATAGAACTCTGTCCACTAAACACAGAGATCAGATTGTGGGAAACAAGCTGAGTGCTTCTGTCTGTGGTTACTATAGTAACATATATTGCAGCTAAATGGCTAGCAGTACATATCAGCCCAGACTGCTGCTCTTCAAATGACTGCTCAAGCTCAAATGACTGATGTCACACTCTCTGGATATTTTGAGAATGTTCTCAGTATGGTTTTGGTTTGTTTGGAACATTAAAAGTGTTCTCAGGATGTTCTCAAAATGTTCTCAGGATGTTTTCAGAATGTTCTCAGTATGTTCTCAGGATGTTCTCAAAATGTTCTCAAGATGTTCTCAGGATGTTCTCAAAATGTTATCAGGATGTTTTCAGAATGTTCTCAGTATGTCCTCAAAATGTTTTCAGTATGTTCTCAGGATGTTCTCAATGTTCTCAGAATGTTCTCAAAATGTTCTCAGGATGTTTTCAGAATATTCTCAGTATGTTCTCAGGATGTTCTCAGTATGTTCTCAGGATGTTCTCAATGTTCTCAGAATGTTCTCAAAATGTTCTCAGGAGTTTCTCAGGATGTTCTCAAAATGTTCTCAAGATGTTCTCAGGATGTTCTCAAAATGTTGTCAGGATATTTTCAGAATGTTCACAGTATGTCCTCAAAATGTTTTCAGTATGTTCTCAGGATGTTCTCAATGTTCTCAGAATGTTCTCAAAATGTTCTCAGGATGTTCTCAGAATATTCTCAGTATGTTCTCAGGATGTTCTCAGTATGTTCTCAGGATGTTCTCAATGTTCTCAGAATGTTCTCAAAATGTTCTCAAAATGTTCTCAGGATGTTCTCAGTATGTTCTCAGGATGTTCTCAGTATGTTCTCAGGATGTTCTCAGTATGTTCTCAGGATGTTCTTAATGTTCTCAGAATGTTCTCAGTGTTCTCAGAATGTTCTCAGAATGTTCTCAAAATGGTCTCAGGATGTTCTCAAAATGTTCTCAGAATGTTCTCAGTATGTTCTCAGGATGTTCTCAGGATGTTCTCAAAATGTTATCAGGATGTTTTCAGAATTTTCTCAGTATGTTCTCAGTATGTTCTCAGGATGTTCTCAGTATGTTCTCAGGATGTTCTTAATGTTCTCAGAATGTTCTCAGAATGTTCTCAGTGTTCTCAGAATGTTCTCAGAATGTTCTCAAAATGGTCTCGGGATGTTCTCAAAATGTTCTCAGAATGTTCTCAGGATGTTCTCAGGATGTTCTCAGGATGTTCTCAAAATGTTATCAGGATGTTTTCAGAATTTTCTCAGTATGGTCTCAGGATGTTCTCAAAATGTTCTCAAGATGTTTTTAGGATGTTCTCAAAATGTTCTCAGTATGTTCTTGGTGTTCTTGGAATGTTCTTATAATGATCTCAGGATGTTCATAGAATGTTCTTACAATGTTCTCAAATGTTCTCATAATGTTCTCATGATGCTTTCAGGATGTTTTTAGATAATTCTCAGGATCTTCTCAAAATCTCCTCAGAATGTTCTGTTATCGTCTCTGAGCATTTTTCTTTCTTTTCCAGAGCGGATCGGGGAGGCAGAAGTTCTCACGCTGTACCCAGAAGACACATAACACCGCTTCAGTCATCACCACAACATCAACATCATATTAATGTCATGTTGCTGAATTAGTTTGCTCTTTTAGCAGTTATATTATTGCAATCATCATAGTGTAATGCAATGTTCATTTTTCACTTATTGCTAATAAAGCATATACACAGATATTTGCATAAGCGTTTAATTTATTTTCTGTGGGAGTCACATCTCGTGTGTGATGCCGTGAGTCAGGCAGTAAATGAAACAATTTACACTTACATTTAATCATTTAGCAGACTCTTTTATCCAAAGCGGCTTACAAATGAGAGCAATAGAAGCAATCAAACCAACAAGTGGGCAACAGTATGCAAGTGCTGTCAAGCCCCAGTTTTGGATGAACTATTTCTTTATGCATATCATAGTCCAAACAATATTGGTCTTGCATTGACATCATGTGAATATATCTGATGTATGATTGCAGTAAATCTGAGACACTGTCGATGTTTGTTTCGAGAATCTGGAGACTTCGGCGAACATCTCAATTTAATCTCCAAGACAAATAATTGAGACATTCAAGAGTTTATCTTATTTCCCATGAGCGAGTTGGTCAGCAGCTGCTGTTGATCTGCTTCTGATTCTCAATAAGTGTATCCATGGTGACAAACTTAGGCGTTCTCACGTGTGTTACACTGTTGCCAAAATAAGAACTGATTTCCAAAAGAAGACTGATTTTCTTTTACAGCAAATTGAAAATCACTGAAAAGCTCAATCATGCTATTAACATTGTGAAATGAGAACTGCTCTTTCCCCGTGTAATGGAGGGTTGTCATTTTCACCCTTTCATTTCTATTCATGTGCCATTATTCCAGACTGTATAATTATCATAATTCCCTCTGTAATGAGGTGGCAGTTTCTGTGTGATTTTGGGGGAGTGCATGATTTAATCTTTACAGCGAAGCATGAATGTTTTATTCTTTCTTTAATTGAATTGCCAATTTCTAAACTGTAGCTCACAGATGCAATCAGAGCAAATGCTGTGAAGATATCAGAAGTCAGCACAGAAATAAAACCTTGTTGCACGAATCCATTACATTAGTGAAAAAGCATCTGGCAGTGCATTAAAGTCTTTCACATTTATTCACACAAGGCATATATAGACTTGAATATAGTGCATGCACAAGTCATATATCATCTTTGGCTGAATTATTAATGTTCACAGGTTGTATTTGTAAAATTGTACCTTCTAAGGGAACTTGTTTGAGTCCCATAACAGCACATCTAATGATCCAAACAAATGTGGCGTATAATGATGAAGTTTATGTCTTGAAATTGCCTTTTTCAGCTTTCACACACGGCTTGTGTTTGTCTGTGTGATGCGCCCTCAGTAGTGCACACTTGAACACACACTAAACTCACTCTCAGATTCAGTGTCAGGCACAAATCTCTTCTGACCGCGGCAGCAGCAGGAGATGCAGATCATTTGCCATATGTTGTAAATCTTATATTGAAAGCTTCTATTTCAGCAGGGAACCAACTACAAGATCTCAGGGATTGAACCTGTCAGTTTCATCATTAATATGTGCATGTGAAACACAGCTGCTTGATGTATGATTGACTCTCTTTCAAAGAATGTTAAATAATATCTGAAGTTATTCATGGGTGAATCTCAAGATACCTGTCAGGAACAGCTCATTTACAGTAGTGACTGTGCTTTTCTCAAGGACGGTTTTAACAGTTTTATTCAGTGTCATGCAGGAATATTTAATTGAAAAGCTTCTATTTCAGCAGGGAAGCGACTACAGGATATCAGGGATTAAACCTGTCAGTTGCATTGCTGCGACATTAATATGTGCATGTGAAACGCTCTTTAATAACTGCTGGATAATTGACTCTCTTTCAAAGAATGATAAATAATGGAAAATTGGCGATGGAAGGAATGTAAACATGAAATAAAATTGGACTCCTGCGCACCACAGAAACGTGTGCGCAACCATCTTGTGTTTGAACTTCCATTTTTCCAGCAGCTCTGTATGGCATCGTTGTCGAAGAATAATAAGCTGTTGTAGTGGATTTACTTGTTGTAGAGTTAATGAAACTTATCATGAGCATTGTAATGTTTAAAGCAGATTTTAAAAATCGCTGTAGAAATACAAACCGGAAGTCAAAAGACAATGAGTGCAGCGCTGAAAGGGGGTGGGGCTATATAAGGTAAGGGAAGTTTGTCCTTTTTCATGTGACCACAGAATGAGCTCTTACATAGGTGTACCAAATTTGGTGAAAATATCTCATTCTGTTCACGAGTTATAGTCATTTTAGTAAAAGTGGCTCCGCCCACTTTGAACGTTTTGGCGGCCCTTAAAGACCGTGAATTGAAATTTAAACTTTTTTTGATAATTATTGACAATCAGACTCTGGAGAACCTTGCTGCACTGGTTTGCTTCCGATCAGACCAAAAACCTAAAACTAGTTTGCAAAAGTAGGTTTTTCAAAAAATTCAAAATACCCGACATTTTCGATTCCGAGGCAAGCATTTTGTCCGTCTTAAGTTTTTGTACTTTTGACCGCTGTGGCGCCCCCGGAAGTTTGATTAATGCTTTGGCAAGGTTCTCTCCAATATATTGTATGTAACATTAATAGAACATTAATTCAATGTTATTTCTTTAATAGTGTTCTCATAACATTAGCAGAAAAACATTCTTTAGTTTTTTTAAATGTTTCAGAATGTTGAGAGAACATTAAAAAGTAACATTCTCATAATGTTTAAAGAATGATAAAATGGAATGTTCTATCTAGAACATGTAAAAATGAAATGTTATGAACGCTCAGAGAATATTCAGAAATACCCTTTTCATAACTTACAGTCACACCTATTGAAGTCCTCGTTTGCTTTTTTGTCAGATAAATACTGCTGTAATAAAAACAAAATAATATATATTCCAAGCTAACAGGGAACGTTCTCTCAAAGTTATGAACAAACATTCTTCTGATAACGTTAATAGAACGTTTGTTCAAAGTTATCTGGTCTTTTTTAATGTTCTCAAAACATCAGCACAAAAACATTATTTATACATCATTCTTCTAACATTTTTAAATGTAACTGCTTGTTTCGGAATGTTCAGAGAACATTCAAAAGTAACGTTCTCATAATGTTTGAATCGGAATGTTCACTTAACATTCGAATAACCAATAAAGTTTAAACATTTTAAAAACTGAACGTTCAGGAATAACGCTTTCATAACTTAATGGGAATACAGTCACATCTATTGATTGTTTTTTTGCCAGATAAATACTGCTGTATATAAGCAATAAAAACAAACAGGTTCTCTGTTAGCGGGGAAAAAATATTATTTTGTTTGTTTGTTCACTCAAAGTTATGAACAAACATTGTTCCGATAACATTAATAGAACATTTGTTCAAAGTTATCTGGTCTTTTATAATGTTCTCAAAGCACAAAAATGTTATTTATATATCGTTATAGAAAAAAAGAAATCTGAAACATTTCAGTTGGATGTTCATCTAGTTTCGGAATGTTGAGAGAACATTCAAAAGTAACGTTCTCATAATGTTTGAAGATGATAAAATGGAATGTTCACTTGACATTTGAGTAACCAACAAAAACATTTTCATAACTTAATGGGAGTGTTCTCAGAACACACGTTCTTGTGCAGGCCGTGGAGAGCGTGTTTGGAGCGCAGCCAGTGTGTGAGCATGTGGTCAGCAGGTGAAGTTCAGTCTCAGCGTCATTCATCCTCACACAAGGACACCTGCTCGCTGATAACACAGAGATGCACTCTTCAGCCTCTCCTCATTGTGTGTGCACACAGGTGGTCTGAAGAGTTTGATTGACCTCTGACCTTAGAGGTCACTTCACATATGACCTCCACGACCCGCATCGACTCAACAGAAGCAGCTTCTTCCATTTCTGTGCAAAAGTGATTAATAGAAGCGTCGGTTAAACATTACAAGAAATCTGATCAACCTTGATCTTTGGAGGATAAAAGAACCAAAAACATGCTGTAACTATCAGAACTACTTCTGCGGTTCAAAATTAGCATTTACTGAACCTAAACGATGCATTTACATTTCTTTGATGTATACTGGATGATCAAAAACTTGTTCCATCCAGTCGCTTCACAAAGAGTCTGTTGTTAAAGGATAGAGCAAGAAAAACGATTTAACCCCCAGCTCTCGCAGGAGCAAATACAGCCTGTTTAATTAAAGGGTTAGAAAGAGAGTTCAAATACATTAGAATGGTGGAAAAAGGTAAATCATGCAGAAATGCACGAGGCCTATAATCAGTTTCTGAATAGGAACTAATGAACTTAATGCTGCTCATTAAAGCAAGAGCTTGAAGAGGTAGAATATACCTGCAGTGTGTGAAGGGTCGATCAATTATAGAGTTTCTCATGTGGTGCACTTATGAAGCTGCATTAGTTTACCATGCATTGTGAACTGAAATAAGAGGAAAAATTTATAATTAGAAGTAGTCAGTTGAGTTGAGCAACAGATTCAGAGAAAACCGTGTGTGTGTGTGTGTGTGTGAACATCTGGCACTTTAAGCTGTGTTGTGTAGGCAGTCGTTTCTTCATTTCAGTGAAGAATCTGTCCCTCATTTTAAGATAGATAATACATACAGATCTCACTTATATTAAAGGAATCATTTAGCCAAAAATGATAATTCTGCCATCATTTACTGACCTCATGTTGTTCCAAACCATGAGGAAAATTTTTTTAGTTTAATGCAAGAATCTATAGAAATAACCAATGTTTGTTTTTTCATGCATTGGTCATTTTTTAGCATTTTGGTCTATTTTGGTTCCATAACACTACTGAAACATACACTTTTAAGCTTTTAGTTTATTGCATTTTTTCTATTTGCATCTGTAGATTACAGCATCAAAATTATCTCCACTTCAGCAGCTTTACATATGTTCACGTCATTTGACTGGTTTGTATGACTTTTTTTTTTATCCTAAAAACATGGTGAAAATGATTGTTTGATGACAGTATTTTCTGATTTATGGAGTGATAAAAGTGATATCCAAAATCCTCTCTGTAAAACCCTTTAATACGTTAAGAGTTTTCAGTCTGGCTTCATTCATTGTTCAGATTTGTCTTCTGGAAATGTATCCAAATTAGTGCGTTTTTAATTACATAATGCATCATTTGCATATTTAAACAACATTTCAGAAAACTTGTTAACAAAATGTAATGTTGTAATGTACTTACCTAGGTAAATACAGTTATATCTATTAAATAATTACCGGGTTCAAGCGCTTTAAGGCCTTTCAGCACATGCGTAAAAAGGTATAATGTTTTAATTAACAAGCCTGTTATCATCTCAATCATAGATGGAAAAGACCATTGACAGCCAATACAGGCAGTTTACCATAGGAAATATATGGTTTTTAAAGTTTCAAGGTTACTAACAGTTTTGTGGTTGAGGCAAAAACCTAGGACTAGTTTACCACAGTTGTTTTTTGAAATAATCTCCAATAATTAATTATTGAATGATTCGATGGACAGCGGCGGTCCTAGAGGCACAGTTGCTCAGAATGAGGAGTTCTACCATGTGGTACGAATGTTGTGGGTGAAAAATTCTTTACGCATGTGAAAAATGTGAAGATGGCAGATTTCTTTCAAATTTCTCACAGGCCTCTAGGGCCGCGAGTCAAACCGATCGTCCTCCGTTAACCTTATTTGATAGCTGCTCAAACTTCATTGGCTGATGACAGACATGTTTTTTGAGATGCGTCAATGTCCTCATAGACAATCATGGCACCTTGGACAAAGACACTGCATGCCAATTTTCAAGTCAATCCAACAAACTGTGAAGTAGTTATGGCCATTTTCATGTTTTTTTCCTGTTATAGCGCCACCAAGTGGCCAATCGCCACATCCTTTTTCACATGACCACAGAATGAACTCTTACACAGGTGTACCAAATTTGGTGAAAATATCTCATTCCGTTCACGAGTTATAGCCATTTTTAGTAAACTTTACTGGCACTTTGAATGTTTTGGCGCCCCTTAGAGACCATGAATTGAAATTTAAACTTTTTTTTAATAATTATTGACAATCAGACTCCAGAGAATCTTGCTGCACTGGTTTGATTCTGATCAGGCCAAAAACCTAGGACTAGTTCACAAAAGTAAGTTTTTCAAAACATCCAAAATACCCGACATTTTCGATTTCGAGGCATGCATTTTGTCCGTCTTGAGATTTTGTACTTTTGACCGTTGTAGCGCCCCCGTCAGGCTGATCGAGGCGAGCTTTGGTGATGTTGTAGATGGTGTGAGTACTACCAGCCCTCAAAGTGTTAAGTCTCTACGACTTACGGTTTGGTCTGATCACTTTTAGGGTTGAATGCTGATCCTTGGAAATTTTAACAATTACAATAGAGTTTCAGCGATATGCACTTGAACCCCTAAAAATGAGATTTGGTGTTTTGCCTTAAATCATTATTCCGTTCTGAACACAGCTATGCATTTATTAAGTTATGATAATGATCGGCATATTTTAACACTGCGAACTAAATCATATCAAATATTGAACATGATGTTGAGCATTTTTGATGTAATTTACTCTGACTTACTGTTTCCATGGTATCGAAATCCTTCCACATCTCATTTGCAAACTATAAACTGTAATTAGTCATCATTCTAATTAGAGGGTTAAGAAGTGATTATAGTTATTAGATTGTAAACACACACGGGTGATTCATCTGTGACCTTTGTGCTGTTATCACGACTTCATGTTTCAGCTGCGATTTAAAAAGTCACAGAGGCTCGATGGTGACGGATGATGATGATGATGATGATGATGATGCTTTATTGTCATCATTAGAGCTCTTAATGACATCACAATCATTAAACGACATATACACTTGCAAATATGCAGTAGAAAGATCCGGAAACTCTCGCTGAGAAGGTCAGAAGGGTAAAAGTGTGCATTATAAAAGCAGTTGTGAAAGGTTTAAAAGGCATTACTTTCGTTATAAATAATATATTTAAGTACAGTAGTAATTTGATGCAAAATGCAGCATTCAGTTGATACATTCTTGCAAAAGATGTGCAAGAAGCTTTATCATTATTTCATGACATGATTTTATTTTTTTACTCACTTATCTTAAATATTTAGGCCTTAATTGAAAATGAAAAGTATGACATATACAATTTAATTCCATTTGGATTACAGAGTTTTAACATAAACTAATGTGATGCATATCTTTCAGTAATGCATAAATGAAACAGGTCAGATTTCTGCACCCAACTATTAACTATTTGCATCTATTTTATTCTATTTAAATAATAATATTTTCAAATTGGGAAAGCAATTACATTTATTCAGTTAAAAAGTATGAGCCTGCTTAAAGTCTGTTTCCTTTATGCATGACTGAAAAATATGCATCACATTAAGTTTATCCATTATTTGTTAAAACTTTGTAATCCAAATGCATGGAAGTTTTACATGCAATAAAAAACAAATCTTAAATTTAGGAATATTTTTGCATGAAGTAAACAGAAACTGCATAACTTATTCATACTGCAATGTCAAGCCCTAATCAGCAGCAATTCTCAATATCAAAGTGAATTCTGCTGGTCTAATGAGTGTTTTTGTGCCACATTTCTTAGTATTTTTGAAAAAATAGTTTGAAAACCCTGCATGCTGGATGAAATTTAATTGCTTTTTTTTGACAGTGTGCAAAACACACGAGAGAATGTGAGAGGGAGGTTTTCATGCTCTGCTGAATTCATCACCTCAGGATGATGAACTCCTCTCGAGCTTCAATGACTCTGAGCCAAAATCACCTGTACTGGATGCATGCTAGTCAGTCAGTTTTAAACAAATGCAAGACTGCACGTTTTGTTTGCAGTTGAAGCGTAATTATTTGCATATCATTTAATAGTTGCCAAACCAGCCAAATTTAGTGTTCCCATCATTAGCAGAATCGCAGAGAATCAACAGAAGCAGAGCAAAACCTTCAACGAGAAACAGCGTTCGCGATCCATTTTACTTCTGTAAGACTTGATTTTATCCAACAGGAATTGACTGAATACATGCATGATGTTTCAGTTCTTGTTCTTCACTGAAATCTAATGCAAACAGATACAAGAAATACTGCATCCTTAACATGAGGTAAATTTGCAATGTTGTGCAAAGTTTGTTTCTGGTCGCTGGCATGCAGAGGTGTGGCTGTTATGAGGGGTGAAGGTTTCTCTCAGGGTTTAACAGAGCTTAAGGTCAGTGTTAGGGTTGTTCTGCTGGGCTCTCAAACTAGTCCTCAGTCACTGCTAGTCCTTTAAGACACTTTGGAATATTAAAGCTTTAAACATCTTGAAGAGAAAAGATTTGTAAATATGTATAAATATTCTTCTGATGGTGTTTAGGAGACTCACATATGAAAACAAATGGTAACACTTTACAACAAGGTCTCATTTGTTATCATTATTTAATGCACTAACTAACATGAACTAGCAATGAGAGATACGTTTTTGACATCATTTATGAACCTTCATTAATGTTGATTAAAATACAGTTGTTCATTTTAGTTCTCAGTGCATTAATGTTAACATATACGACTTTTGATTTTAAAAAATGCATTAGTTAATGCTGAAATTAACATGAACTTGTTTAAGAGTAATAAATGCTGTATAAAAATTGCTCATTGTTAATGTTAACTATAATGTTGTTAACTGATGGTAAGAAATGAGACCTTATTGTAACGTGTTACCTGAATGACTGACTAAATACAATTTCAGACTTCAATGAACAATTAACTGACTTCAAAAGACTTGGAAAGGTAAGAGGGTGAAATTTTGTTTTTGCTCTAAAAATGTAGTAGTAAATGGAACTATGCATTAAGATGCTGTAGAAGTGTTGTCCATTGTTAGTTCACTTTAACTAATTATAACAAATGAGACCTTATTGTAAAGCATTACCAAACAAACAGACTAACTAACTAACTAATGGTAACAAATGATACCTTATTTAAAGTGTTACCAAACAAACAAACAAACAAACAACTAACTAACTAACTAACTAACTAACTAACTAACTAACTAACTAACTAACTAACTAACTAACTAACTAACTAACTAACTAACTAACTAATGGTAACAAATGATACCTTACTGTAAAGTGTTACCAAACAAACAACTAACTAACTAACTAATGGCAACAAATGATACCTTATTTAAAGTGTTACCAAACAACTAACTAACCAACTAACTAACGAACTAACTAATGGTAACAAATGAGACCTTATTGTAAAGTGTTACCAAACAAACAACTAACTAATGGCAACAAATGATACCTTATTTAAAGTGTTACCAAACAAACAACTAACTAATGGTAACAAATGAGACCTTATTTAAAGTGTTATCAAACAAACAACTAACTAATGGTAACAAATGAGACCTTATTGCAAAGTGTTACCAAACAAACAACTAACTAATGGTAACAAATGAGACCTTATTGCAAAGTGTTACCAAACAAACAACTAACTAATGGTAACAAATGATACCTTATTTAAAGTGTTACCAAACAACTAACTAACCAACTAACTAACGAACTAACTAATGGTAACAAATGAGACCTTATTGTAAAGTGTTACCAAACAAACAACTAACTAATGGTAACAAATGATACCTTATTTAAAGTGTTACCAAACAACTAACTAACCAACTAACTAATGAACTAACTAATGGTAACAAATGAGACCTTATTGTAAAGTGTAACCAAACAAATAACTAACTAATGGCAACAAATGATACCTTATTGCAAAGTGTTACCAAACAAACATCTGACTAACTAACTAACTACAGTTTCTATCTGAACTTTACACACAGTTATTAACTGACTTCAAAAGACTTGGAAAGACATGAAGGTGAGCAAATTGTGATTTTTGTTCTATTTTTTATTTTTTTTTAAGTAAATGCTGAAACTATGCATTAACTAAGATTAATAAATGCTGTAGAAGAAGTGCTTATTGTTAGTTCATGTTAAAAAATGTCATTAACTGATGGTAACAAATGAGACCTTATTGTAGTGTTACCAAAAAAACTGAACTTAACACATAGCTATTAACTTCAAAAGACTTGGATAGACATGAATGTGACAGAATTGTGATTTCTGGCTGAACTGTTCCTTTCAGCTTTTATCATATATAGGAGGATTCAGTTTAAACAGCGAAAACCTAGATTCCTCTTCCTCTTGAATGTGGCCTTGGAGGCAAAGCTGAACTAAATCCTATCTTGTAAATGGAGTCGTTATCTTCTGCTCTGTCCTTCACTGGCTCTATAAAACTGTACCGCAGCCTCCTCCTCTTCGCCATCTCAGCGGGAGCGAACATGCTGCCGGCCGTCGTGAAGCTCTGCTGTGGAATCTCATACCCACATTTACGGAGCATGGCAGGTATACGACCTCAGCCGTCAGCATATTGCATGAGTTTCTCTGGAGTGGTTCTGTATTGTTTTATTTATTGTATGTCTGGTGTCCTGCAGGTCTGCAGCGTGCAGCTCTTGCAGCGTTCGGGCAGGAGATTGCACACTTGCAGAGCAGAGGGCAAATCAGCCATCCTGCATGGAGCCCTTTGAGATGGACTCGCCACAAGCAGTCTGGAAGTGAGTCTGTGCATTCATATTTAGCTTGCTATTCCATCCAGAATTCCAGCAAATGTCTAACAAGAAAAAAACTATTTGCTAATAAAAAATTAAAAAAAAAAAAAAAAATTTGAGAACATTTTATTTCTAAATGAATGTGGTCAGAGACAGACCCAGCAGAGCAGAGGACGGCAGCACTGGCCGATGAGGATGTGTTCTATCTGAAACAAGGAGAAGAAGCCCTAAATGAAGCTCTAAAGATTGTGGAGTCCAAGGATGGATGGAAACTGGAGATGGCCGAGGTGATTGTCTGTAAATTTAAACATTCTCTTGGTGTGCAGTTAGCCAGAATGTGTTCTCACAGTAAATGATGAACATCATTTCCCTTTAGACGAATGGAGACGTAATCTACAGTAAGGTTCTCAGAGGAAACAGGAAGGTTTTCCGACTGGAGGCCGAGCTGGATGCATCTCCGGAAGAACTTCATGACATCTTGTTCGTCAGAGTGGAGGAGATGCATGAATGGAACCCCAACATCAGACGCATCAGAGTAAGACAAACATGATTCTCACACACACACAATTTGATTCCATGAGACTCACCAGAGACTGTATAAAACCAACTTGGTCCACTCATATCAAACACTCAATATGCAATATGGCATATATATCAGCACGGCTGTGATTCAGCCATATGTAAGTTAAATATAGCCTTAATATTAAATTATTAAATTTAACATAGCCCAATTCGATTTGCTCAGGAACAAGTAATAGATTAATAAGACTAAAGATCTCATGTTATATCTCATGTTTAAGCACTATAAGACACAGCGGCAAATCCCTGAAGCACTGGCCGAGATGAAGCTGTTCTCAGCGGGTACACGAGCCCTGAACGGCCGCTGACGGCCTGGAGCTCGCATCTCTGAAAACTTCTAAACAAATTTGTAAAATAGGCTCTATTCAGTCAAATGTTCGGAGCCCTGCACATGATATGCAAGAAAAAAAATTAAATCGTGCGCACGATTTACTAATTCGTTCCCTTGATTTACTAAATCGTGCACACAATTTACTGTTTTGTCCCCTTGATTTATAAATCATGCCCATGATTTATAAATGTAGGGAACGAAATAATAAATCATGCACGTTTTAGTAAATCGAGGGAACAAGATATTAAATGCCCATGATTTATAAATCGAGGGAACGAAATAATAAATCATGCATTTTAGTAAATTGAGGGAACAAGATATTAAATTGTGCTCAAGTTTTAGTAAATCGAGGGAACGAATTAGTAAATCATGCACATGATTTAGCCTACTATTTTTTTCTTGCATGTCATGTCCGGGACTCCGTACAAATGTACAAAAGCAGTGCTCTACTGGATGTAAGTTAAATATAGATTTGATTGATTTGCTCAGGAACAAGTAATAGATTAATAAGACTAAAGATTGCCCGTTTTATGTACCCAAAATGAATTATATCTCTGAACTGGCTGAGATGAAACTGTTCTCAGCGGGTACACGAGCCCTGAACGGCCACTGACGACCTGGAGATCACATTTCCGAAAACATCTAAACAAATTGTAAAATAGGCACCATGATTAAATATGAGTCCTATATTTCAGGACTAAACAACTACATTCTGGCCTACAGTTAGTGGTACAATAGCTAAAAGGTGTTTGTGAGAGTCGTGAGGTCTCATCACAGATTAGAGACCCGTTCATGGCTGCTATGAGGTCACGAAGTTCGAGCCTTGGTACATTTTTATAATAATAAAAAAAGTTTGCAGCTATAAATGCAACAGAATGTATAATCAACATGAAAAAAAAACTTGTTTTCATGTATAATTCAGTTTAAACCACTGGCTAGATAAAACCATAAAACAAGCACCTTTATGTCGCAGGTTCTGAAGCATGTGGGGAGGAACACCATGGTTACACACGAGGTGTCGGCAGAAACAGCGGGAAACCTGATTGGCCAGCGGGACTTCCTGAGCATCAGACATTCATCGAAGAGCGAGTCATGTGTTTATTTGGGCGGAGCTGCGACGCGGTTAGAGTCCTTTCCTCCTCAGCCGGGGTTTGTCAGGTTAGGAATTATTAACTAATTTCTGTAACCAATATGGCCATCACGTGACAAAAGAAAGAACGACTCAGACCTGAAGACTCGGGAGGTGAACTAATCATTTCTGTTTCCTGTACACAGAGTCTAAACTTGTCAAGCGCCAAATGAGGGTAAAAATCAGTGTTGGCGAGTATATGAAATGGTGTCAATCGCCAGTTAATCGGCGGAAATATTTTTTTGAAATCTAACAATGTAAAATTGTGAGAACATGAACGTATAAACAAACGTGAACAACGCAAGCAGTGTTGCATCATCACAAAAGTTTAAGCCTTGCCAATTTCAATATTCAAGCTTAAGAAGATGCAAAAGGGAACTCTGTGTTGGAAGTTTCCTGTGCGCAAACATCCGAAGTGTGCACCCAGAAAGCCGCGTCTCAGACAGCTCGCAAATACTGAACTGAGCTCTCTTTCACATCTTCTTGCGCTTAAACAGACAGAAAAAAAAACTGTCAAACAAAGCTCTTATATGATTTGCACACTAATCGCATGTATAGCCTTCATGGTGCTTTTTCTTCTTTTTAGAGCTTGAAAGTATAAATAAACATCCACTTTTGTTTTAAGAAAAGCAGAAGCTTAATTAATATGGATTTGGTTCAATGAGAAGGTGAACTTATCTGTTGGTGAACTATTCTTTTTATGTAAATTCTAATTAAGAGTTACTATAATAGGACATAATCTGAAAGTGGAGTCATTCTGTGAGTGTTTGTTGTTTGTAGGGCTGAAGACGGACCCACCTGCATCATCCTGCAGCCGCTTCAGGACCGTCCAGACCGGAGTCACTTCATCTGGCTTCTCAACATGGATGTGAAGGTACAAAACATGTGTATGTATTAAAGGTTCTGAAATTAATGGGGGATTGGGGTGAAAATGCCACCAAAATTAACAAGTGTACCTATTATGCCCCTTTTCACAAGATGTAATATAAGTCTCTGGTGTCTCCAGAATGTGTCTGTGAAGTTTCAGCTCAAAATCCCCCACAGATCATTTATTATAGCTTGTCAAATTTGACCCTATTTGGGTGTGAGCAAAAACACGCCGTTTGTGTGTGTCCCTTTAAATGCAAATGAGCTGCTGCTCCCGCCCACTTTCCACAAGAGGGCGGAGCTTTAACAGCTCAACAACAACAAAGCTGGAGAATCTCACGCAGCCAAAATGAGGATTGTCAGTAACTTTTGTGCAAATCCAGTGTTGAATTGACCCTCGTTTGTGAAGCAGTCCGGCATAAAATGACGGCAGGACAACAACACTCTACTACAACAACTCTTCCTCTTCTCTAAAGCAGCCCAACATGGCCCCGCCCCCTTTGTTGCATGTTCTTGGGGGCGGGGCTTATGTAAATTTTAGGGTTAATGATGTCACTAACCCAGGAAGAAGCTTGCTGTAGTCCTTAAAAAGCAATTTCTGTAAAAGAAAATATCTCCCTTCGCATTGAACTTTGAGCGTCGTAACTTTGCAGATGTTGTTTATGATCAAACAGCAACATTACACACTAACTAAAGTTAAAAAGGTGAAATCATAATCAAGGACCCCTTTAAACTAAATCTGTTATGGGATTTCTTTTTATGCATTTTTTTTATACAACGTTGAGCATAATAACCAATCACATGCGTTTCTGTTGAGCTTCTGAATGCAATGGGCCAATCAGAGGCATCTAGATTACTCACCGCTGATGTGTTGTTAAGTGTGTGTGATTACAAACGGAATTTTGAAAATTCAATCATCAACAAGAAAGTGCAAATATCAGAGCAGTAATGTGTTGAATGTGTCCTTGTATTTTCAGGGCTGGCTGCCACAGTCACTAGTGAACAAGGCTCTTCCTCGAGCACAAGTGGACTTCACGAAACACCTGCGTCGCCGTCTGGCCACACAAAACCCAGAAAACAGGAGATGAGAGAAGCTGAAGCTTCTGTCAGGCATCAACACTGAAGACGGCAGACAACGAAATAGGAACACAGACATGCAACATACACCTCAGATCATGCTTTTATAGTTTGATTACGACTGCACAGCAGACAAACAGTACGTGGAAGTT
This sequence comes from Megalobrama amblycephala, assembly GCF_018812025.1. NCBI lineage: Eukaryota > Metazoa > Chordata > Actinopteri > Cypriniformes > Xenocyprididae > Megalobrama > Megalobrama amblycephala. The sequence goes on from NC_063063.1 coordinate 34,810,075, forward strand.
ATCGAAGTAGAAAATCGACTACTTGTGAAAATGATTTGACCATATAAAGTGACAATAAAAATATTTTTCACTGTAGTATTGTTTCTGAAAAAGTGGAAGAAGCGGAAAACAGCAGCATCATTTTAGGGTGGAGGGTGAATCATTTTAGGTGAACTATTCCTTTAACCTTCACCTGGGAGACTTCCAGACGACCTGTTATCAGACAGCACTCGCACATCTTTGACAGCATGCAGATGGACGATAATCTCACATCAATTTGACGGACCCAGCGTGAATTCACTGTGGATTTGACACTTGAACAAATGACATGTTGGAGAGGCGAGTGGCGTCTCATAAAGAGAGAATCTCATGAGTGAACGTTTATCTATAATAGGCTCTGAAAATCAGCAGAATGGCCTTTAGAGCAGCAGAATGACTCGACATCAGCAGAGGACAATGACTCTATTCACCACACTGAAAAGACTTTAGATATGCCTCAAATCCACAATACAATGATGCCTGAACTTATCAAACACTCCTAGCACTTTATTTTTTAGTGCAACTAAAAGCAATAGTTTGCAAGATAGTCATCATTTAGTCTCCTGTCATCAAACTCTCTTACAACATGTTGAGAAAAAAAAAATCTTCATGCAATCTGTCAAATATGCAGCGCTTTTAGGGACACTATTTAATAACATTTTAAAATGGCTTTATTTTTAACAATCACATTCTCTAATAAATATGTGTGACTATCTCACATCGCATTAAAGTTTTAAAGGGGACCTATAATGCCTCTTTCACAAGATGTAATATAAGTCTCTGGTGTCTCCAGAATGTGTCTGTGAAGTTTCAGCTCAAAATCCCCCACAGATCATTTATTATAGCTTGTCAAATTTGCCCCTATTTGGGTGTGAGCAAAAACACGCCGTTTTTGTGTGTGTCCCTTTAAATGCAAATGAGCTGCTGCTTTCCAGAAGAGGGCGGAGCTTTAACAGCTCAACAACAACAAAGCTGGAGAATCTCACGCAGCCAAAATGAGGATTGTCAGTAACAGTGTTCAGCCTTACATTGTTCAAACCAGAGTCGACACTGATGGAGAAACTCAGGAAGAAGTTACAACTTTTAGACGTTTCTGAATGGTTAGTGGATAAATTGATGTAGTTGCTGTGGTGTTGATTCAACTCATCCACTAGCATGTGTCGTCATGTTCATCTTTTGTGTTGAATTGACCCTCGTTTGTGAAGCAGTCCGGCGTAAAATGACGGCATTTTGTAAAAGAAAATATCTCCCTTTGCATTAGTCTTAACTTTGCAGATGTTGTTTATGCTCAAACAGCAACATTACACACTAACTAAAGTTAAAAAGTGAAATCATAATCAACCACCCCTTTAAAATGTACAAAATGTTAAAACTGCATGTTTGCAGTGGCTAAACAGAAAATGTTCTCTAAACATTACAGTCAATATGTTATGGTTATAAATGATTAACTAAATTCTCTGAGCTCTGCTGCTGGCTGAGATTACAGATGCACTTAAAAACATCAAAATCAATGCATAAATAATCTATATTACACTTATGCACAACTATGCAATGACTTCAGTTTCTGCAGGGATGGAGACTGATTTACAAGGCATCCATGTGCATTCTAACTTTTTCATTTCTTCCCTCCAGCTGTCATAATCTAAACGGGTTTAGATCAGCAGCATCATTAAATCATGATTCACCGGTCTTTTTGTTTTATTAATAGCCTACATACAAATGCTCTGTTAATAAACATTTAAAAGCTGTTTTCATAGTCATCTTAAGTGTAATGTTTGCTATAGATGCACGTTTCAATTTAGTCATTGATTGCTGAAGGGAAATGAAGTACAAATCTCATATCAGCACTGAGGGTTGTTTCATATCATATTATACACTGCGAACCTGATATTTATTCAGTGTTTTTTTTTTTCTTCACTGAAAGGTACACTATGCAACTTTTGGCCCATGCATTTTGCAGAAGAACATTGTTTTGGTGGTGCTTCGGCTCTCTATATGATCCTTCACAATAGATAACGCTTTTCAATGAACTACACATGGCAATTTATCTGTTCAATAAAATACCGTACCAAAGTCCCTTTAAGACAAGTCATTTCACTCGGCGGCCATCTTTGAAACGCCTTTAAGGCATCCTGGGCATCATGCAATCTCTTTGAATGGGGAAACAACAAATTCTAAAAGGTGTTTGCCAAGCTTTCGATTAAATTTCATATTTGAAATCACCAATGAAATCTGACAACAACTGTCTCATAATTTTTTTTCCAAACGCTCGAATCATGACAAAAAAAAATATTTTTTAGGCTGGATCAAGCTAATGCGCATGCGCAGACCTAAATGCGCGTCTCTTGTGCCTCATTTCGGAGGCGCGCTTCTGACTGTTTCTATAGAAACCAGTGCTTCTAACGGCCGCTGCAGTGACGCGATGACTTTACCAGTCGGCGATTGGCTCTTATTTTGAAGGCGGGACTTATTCCGCCATATTGCGCGTTACACTTTTTCCCCATTCAAAACAATACGAGTGACACGTCTTGTGTTATTCTATAGTCTTTGACCGTACTTACCTGTCGAGTAATAAAAACGCCATCATCTCTACGTTGTTTTTACACCATTTCAAATCCTTCAGTTCTCACCATCTCTGAAAACCCAAGCCACTGTTTTCCTACGAAAAACATCCTGTCAGGTCTAAAATATAAACAGGCCTACCATAGTGAATCCGGGTTAGACAAAAATGTTTTGGAAGAAGCACTGATGACTCAACTGTGTTAATTTTAAACAGAAAAAAGTTACATAGCATACCTTTAATGCACAAACAAGTGACAAAATCTGAAAATGAACAAGAACAAATCAAAACGCCACATTTCTTCTCAATGTGTATATTTTCATGTATTTCATCATCCTACAATTTAAAAATTTAATAAATACACTTAAAGCTCTCATTCACGTATATACAAGTACTATACAATACAGAAATTAGGTGAAACCACATGAGAGAGACGTCATCGTGAGCTCTGGACGCCCTCGCATCCGTCCTCAAACCTGCAACTATGTACAATATATACAAAACCACCTGAACACATCACAACGGTTTCAAAGCGAGCTCAAAAAAAAAAAAAAAAAATCAAAACACACAAACGGCAGGTCATGCATTAGAGGTGGTAGGTGTTGTTTCACAGGTGAGTGACGTCACATTGGTTTAGATGCGTTTGTCAGCATCTGATGGCTGAAGTACAGGAGCACCAGAGAAACGTCTAGAACGACAAGTACGCTCGCTTTGTAACACTTCAGTAGTTCAGCTTCTCAAAAATTATGATTAAAGTATAAATCAAATGCACAGAATAGAATAAAAGCCAGTTTTGTTTTAGTATTACTGTATATACTACTATAGTATAATATTTTAAATTAGCTTTCATTTTAATGTCAATTTTAGTCATTTTAACATGCTTTTGCACGTTATATTTCTATATAGCTCTAATTTATTTTTATTTCAGTTTTAGTAATTTTAGTATTTCAACTTGTTTTATCATAATTAAAATATCTAATCTAATATTTGTTTAATTTTTTTTTCAGCATTATTTTAATTACTCAAAACAATAAGTTTAAGTTAAAAAATAACAACACTGTTGTAAGCATACTGCATTCTCCTCCGTAAACATTATCAGTCAAAAGTTTGGAAACATTACTATTTTTAATGTTTTTGAACGAAGTCTTTTATGCTCATTAAGGCTGCATTTATTTCATAATAAATACAGAAAAAACATTAATATTGTGAAATATTATTACAATTTAAAATTATGGTTTTCTATTTTAATATCCTTTAAAATATAATTTATTCCTGTGATCAAAGCTGAATTTTCAGCATCATTACTCCAGTCTTCAGTGTCACATGATCCTTCAGAAATCATTCTGATATGATGATTTATTATCAATGTTGGAAACAGTTGTGCTGCTTAATATTATTTTGGAACCTGTGATACTTTTTTCAGGATTCATTGATGAATAAAAGGTTAAAAAGAACAGCTTTTATTAAAAATAGAGATATTTTCTAACAATATAAATCTTTACTCTCACTTTTTATCAATTTAACACATCCGTGCTGAATAAAAGTATTAATTTCTTTCAAAAAAAAAAAAAAGACTGACCCCAAATTTTTGAACGGTAGTGTATATTGTTACAAAAGATTTCTATTTTAAGTAAATGCTAATAACTTTTTATTCATCAAAGAATCCTGAAAAAGTATCACAGGTTATAAAATAATATTAAGCAGCACAACTGTTTCCAACATTGATAATAAATCATATTAAAATTAAGATTTCTGAAGGATCATGTGACACTTAAGACTGGAGTAATGATGCTGAAAATTCAGCTTTGCATCACTGAAATAAATTATATTTTAAAGTATATTAAAATATAATTTTAAATTGTAATAATATTTCACAATATTATTGTTTTTTTCTGTATTTATTATGAAATAAATGCAGCCTTAATGAGCATAAGAGACTAAAAACATTAAAAATAGTAATGTTTCCAAACTTTTGACTGGTAGTGTATACTATAGACTTAAAAATAGTACATGAAACCTTATGCATTGATAAACCAGTAAGGTAACACTGAACAACACTTCTACAGCATTTATTAATCTCAACATTAGTTCATTAATGCAACTTTAAACATAAACAATGAGCAATTTGACACTGATTAATAAATGCTGTATAAATATATTGCTCAGAGGTCAATCGCAAAACTACGTCAGCGTTACAAAGCAAACGTTCATAGCTAGACTCAAAATAACACTGCTATGAACTACATGACGTACTACAGCCACAAACACACTGAATGAAGACGCGAGCGGCGGATTCTAGTAGTTCTGAGGACACCAAACGACTCGGATTCGTCTGGAAGTCATTGACGGTTTAAATAACAGCACCTTTCATCGTTTCCTTCCGTTTCCACATGTAAAGCAGAGGATTGTGGGAAGTGCAGCGGACTTGTGGTTGATGTCGGTTCGTTCTGAGGTAACCAATAACTGCTGACTGTCTGATTCATTGACGATCATGTGACCGGCGAGTTCCTTTTCCTCCGGGAGGAGTCCAAAGTGGCGTTCTGGTTCTGGAGTCTGTCTGGTTCCCTGCTGGCTCGTTGGACGGGCGGGCGTGTGGCGGGAACGCTCGGCCCTGGAGGTAGAGGTGAGGTGACGGACTCCGTTCGGCTCTGGAGCGGGAAGGAAGTGCTCGTGTCCGCTTTAGGGCTGGAGTGAGTGGGCCGCGGGCTCTCGCCGCTGGCTGTAGTGGTGTGGACGAGCGCGGCCGCTGTAGACGGCGACACGGACGTCTGATCTGACGGATCGGGACTCGTTGGAAGCAGAGGTGGGAAGGTGAAATCTGGAAGCCAAGAGAACGGAGGATGCAGATCTGGAGAAACGGTGCTGAAACCCAACTTCCTGTTACAGGACTCGCAGCACAGCTTATGATATCCCGGGATGGAGCAGTACCGCGCCAGAACCTCCATCTGACAGAAGATCGACTTATCACCCAGGCATGGCTCATCTGGAGGGAGAGAGGATGGAAAAAAGACGCTTTTGGACATGCACCATAAATATTTGAATCATAAAATTAGGGATGCAGCGATATGAAAGTTTTGGCCGATAACCGATAATTCTTTATATTTGAAAGCCGATAACCGATATATTGGCCGATAAATCTAAAACCAAATTTTTATATCATTTTTGAGAGCCTGATTACAAAGACAAAATAATCCATTATTTATTGGATTTAATATATTGGCCAAATTTTCTTATCTGGACGATAATGATAACAAAATATACCGATACAGTGGCTGATATATCATGCATCGCTACATAAAACACAATAGAATCATACAAAATGAATAATAAATATACAATACAATAAATGTAATAAATTACATACAGCCTCTTGATATATAAGAATTTAAATATCCATGCATGTGCATCATACAAATTTGTTTTGTATTTATTTGTTTTCTAATAGTATTAATCTAGAAAAGTAACATTTTTAGCATTGTTATTGTTTTTCTAAGTAATACACAGAACATTACTGTTTTAAGTATTATTTGGAGTACAATACAAAAAATGGTATATGAACATACACCACTGTTAATTTTTTTTAAATACTTTTATTCAGCAAGGATGCATTAAATTGATCAAAAGTGACAATTATAGACATTTATAATGTTACAAAAGATTCTATTTCAAATAAATGCTGTTCTTAAGAACTTTTGATTCATCAAAGAATCTTGAAAAACAAAACGTCACAGTTTTCACAAAAACATGAACTGTTTTCAACATTGATAATAATCATAAATGTTTCTCTGAGCATCAAATCATCATATCAGAATGATTTCTGAAGGATCATGTGACATTGAAGACTGGAGTAATGATGCTGAAAATTCAGCTTTGATCACAGGAATAAATTACACTTTACTATATATTTACATAGAAACAGCTATTTTAAATTGTAATAATATTTCACAATTTTACTGTATTTTTGATCAAATAAATGCAGCACTGGTGAGCAGTAGAGACTCTTTCAAAAACAACCCCGAACTTTTAGTCCATCCACACATGAACCGGCTGATCCGGGCAGTGAATAAACACTGAAGTGGATCACTGGCCTGATCATCGATCCGTCAGCGTCTGTGTTGACGAGACACTTACTAGAGATTTTATCCAGAGTGTTTTCCGGCAGCTTCTCCTCCTCAGTGGTGAAATTCTCCAGTAAATCTTTAGTTGGACTGGGTAAAGACGGCTCTCCTGGGAAAACACACACACAAGAGCACATTTCCTGTCAGTGTACAGTTCAGTCAGTGTCTAACAAACCGTTTGGACTGAATTTATGCCTGCTGATCTAAAGGATTCTAATAAGTCAGTAAAATTAGTTTGTAAACAAATATAAACTGAGCCAACATCTGAATTTCCTTACAAAAAAAAAAATTAATTCATTCATTTTTTTTTTTTTTTTAATCAATCATTATTCTAGCAATCCTACATTGTAAAGAAATTGGTGTAGGATTTAGTTTGAAACAAATTTGACTCAGAAATTTCATAAACAATTACAAGGAAATGCCAATTAACACACTGAATTAAATGTAAAATGTTGAAATGGAAAGACTGAAATAGTATTTTCTTGTAAAACGTACTCTTCTATCAAAAAAAAAAAAAAATTACATTTTAGTATTATCATATGACTTCCCCTTCAGCCATTAAAATCTACGTGCCACGTGCTTGACATTTTTGGCAACAAGGACCTGAAAGAGACATGTTCGGTCACATGCTGTCAAGGCTCCATTGTGAGTTCATTTTAGACTAGGAAATGCATAAAAATTAAATAAATAAAAAATTCATTGTACATCCAAAAGTTTTTGGCCATTTTTTAAGGAACATTTTGTAAATTCAATTATTCAAATACCAAAAAAATGTGTGTTATGCATAAATGACAATTAGGGGATAGATTTTTTCTGTATATCTGCAGTATTGTTCATCAATAGCAGGCAGTATAAATAGCCTTTTTGCCTGTGTTTTAGGTTTATGTTAGAAGGTTTTGTTGCTTTTCACTTCCAAGAAAGAAACAATGTTACAGATTGTTTTTTTTTTAAACACCAAGACATGGTTTCACTATTTTCCAGTTGCATCTGAATTTGTTTTTGTCATTTTCACATGTGAGTTTCAAATGAAATATAGTAGCACAAGCTGAAATGCAATGTTAATAAAGCTTTTTAACGTTTTTGAAGACCTACTTTTCAGATAGTGAAAATGCATTTGAATGTGTGTGCATATTGCCAAATTTGCCAAAAATTATTTACCCTAAGTTCAAAAGTTTACTCTAGTTCAAAGGTGAGTTCAGCTGATGCTCTTCTTCATTCAATGAAAGGAAAATGGATATCAAAGGCTTTAAATCTCCCCTGAATTATTAAAGGATTAGTTCACTTTTAAATAAACTTTTCCTGATAATTTACTCACCCCCATATCATCCAAGATGTCCATGTCTTTCTTTCTTCAGTCGAAAAGAATTTAAAGTTTTTGATGAAAACATTCCAGGATTTTTCCTTTTATAGTGGACTTCAATGGGCACCAAACGGTTGAAGGTCAAAATTAGTTTCACTGCAGCTTCAAATTGTTCAACATGATCCCAGATGAGAAATAAGAGTCTTATCTAGTGAAACCACTGCTCATTTTCTGAAAAAAATTGAAAATTATATAAGTTTTATCCATAAATGCTCATCTTGAACTAGCTCTCTTCTTCTTCTCTATTTGAATTCTGGCAGTGTAGACACTGCTAAGCGTAATACTGCCCTCCACAGGCCAAAGTTTGAACTAATTGTTATATACTATTGAACTAGCATATTGCATATAAAAATTAGTTCAAACTTTGGCCTGTGGAGGGCAGTCCATTGAAGTCCACTATATGGAGAAAAATCCTGGAATGTTTTCATCAAAAACTTTAATTTCTTTTCGACTGAAGAAAGAAAGACATGGACATCTTGGATGACATGGGGGTGAGTAAATTATCAGGAAAAGTTTATTTAAAAGTGGACTAATCCTTTAAGAAATGAGACTCGAAGCTGAACGCTGCTGAAGAAGGTTCGATCTCGAGCTGCTCACTCTCATTAAAGCCTCGTGAGCGTCTCATATGATGGAGACGGTCAGTACAACAACATCCTTCACACTGGTTTCACCTGCGCAGGGAGGAAGCTTGCAGATGGAGACAGATTGGGGTTTGTCTGCGTCACACGGGCCGCCGCCGCTGTCAGACGGTCTGCAGATGACCTGCCGCTGCCGGATCCCTTCACCGCAGCTCACCGAACACTGGAGGAGACACAATCACAATCATGTGTCAGAGGAGATTCACTAAGCTGAAAGTCTGGGTTACGTTCAGGTAAATGTGGGCTGATCATAACAATATTATAATATGTGTGTGTGTGTGTGTGTGTGTGTGTGTAATCTTTCAGCCGTTTGCTTTATCTAATGAACTCCCGTCCCTTAAGCATGATGTCATCTTCCACATGCTGCAGTTTCACAAAGTCACAAGAAAATCGAGGATTTCAAGCGTGAAAATGAACAGCAGTGAAGAACAACTCCATTGCACTGTGGTTTCCACATCATTAAACATCACAAGCTCGTCCGCAGACTCCAGAATATACAGTGTTTACAATAAAAAAAAGTTGTTAAGTCCAGGACAAAGCTGACCGTGTGCTCCAGCTCTCTGAATTTTTCATGAATGAGCTCATCTCAATAAATCACTGTTTGAAAAAAACAAAAACAGCCAAAAAACAAACTGTGTTCAAAGCAGCGACATTCACATCAAAGCTACTCATTCTCTCTCTCTCTCTCACACACACACACACACACACACACACACACACACACACACACACACACACACACACACACACACACACGTTTACTAAATGGGAACATTCTATTGAGTCATTCCACGAAACCGGTACGATTTGAGTCCCTCTGACCTTTTTCAGTGTATTTTATCCAAAATATATTTTGAAAAGCTTTTGTATTAATTGAAATCTCTCTTTTAATAATGTTTAAAAACATGACATACATTTTATCTTCATATTAGAAATTATTTATCAGTCGTCACCACCTATTTTGTCGTGTCCCTCAAGGCCTTCTATACTCAAAAAAATAACTCTTTGAACGAACATAAAAAAATCATGGAAAGGATTTCCACATGATTAAGTTGCTTTATTTCAGCATTATGCAATTCTGTTATTCCAATTTAATGTACTTATGTTGGGTCAACTTAATTTATTAAGGTTGATTCAGCTTATTTACTATGGTTGGGCACAGCTTAATTAATAGTGTCAGCCCAACTAATTTGCAATGTTTTGGAAAATAAATAAAAAGCAATAAATAAATAAATAAAAAATAAATTGTTTTCATATACATTGATTTTTACAGTTAATTCTTCATGTTTATTTTGTGATTTATATAACTTTTGTGATGTTCAGTGTTAGAAATCTAGATGTGATACTGGATTCATCCTAATTTGCCTTAACCAAAAACATTGTAAAGCCTAAATTGATCATAAGTCCATTGGTTGCAATGGTTTTACAATCAACATAGGCTTACAATGCTTTTGAGAAATGCAACCTCTACCACAGCGATTACTTTCTTATTAAAGTAATTTGAAGGTTTGTTAGCAGGTCCTCAACCCAAGCACAAGTGCAACAATTCACCACAATGGTAACCCTAAAACTATTAATTAACAGAAACTTTTACATACCAACATAATAGAACAGTAAACATTAAAAAGTCTTTCTATTTTCTCATCTTCCTAAAAACTGCTTAAAATAACACTTTATTTCAACATTTACACTCCTAGTTCAGCCCCTTTGCAAAGCATGATGGGAAGTGAAAATCCTGTTTGATTGAGTCCTGGTTGGGTTTACTTGATTTAAACATGTTATTCCAATATGAAAACATCAAGTTAAGTCAAAGAGTAATCGTTTCAAGTCAATTTAACATGAATCAATCACATTTAAACCAGAAACCTGATTCAATGGTGTTGCATCAAAATAAATTGTTTAAATAAACTGAACAGCATCAAAAAATCTTTTTTTTTTTTTGAGGGTATGAAAGTGTACTTGGGATATGAATAATAAAATGAGAAAAAAGTCCATTCATTTTGGCATATTCCCATAAATATCCATCTGTGCTTTTTTGCTGGTAATGATTTTTCATGATTATTCATTAAAATCACATCATTTAGTCGCGTACCTCAGTAACCCCTCAACCCCGTTACACAAACCATAATGAACTGATACTTATGTGACATCATTAATAGGAAGTGACATCACAGAAGTCTTCTGAACAGCATTGTGAGCAAATTACCACCTTCTTTAATAATTATAACTAAATTATGTTGTGAAATTGTGTTTGTCGAGCTTAACGACTCAACCCCGTTACATCAATTAAAGATAGAAAACTATTACTTGTGAAAATGATCAACATTATTCATGATTTCTTAATATCATGCATGCCATGTGCTCTCCATTTATTCACTAGATTTAGAGCAGTGGCCAATTTGGGCAAAAAATCACAACCCTGTCACACCTACACTTTTATTATTTTTAAGTTTATGAAAAAGTAATTTTAAGTTAGTTGAACTCTGTGTGAAATGTTCAGAGCAATCATAAGAAAACTGATTTTAGTTCAAATTCTGAAAATGATGAGGTTGTTGTCACAAAAAGTGTCCATTTCAGGCTTTAGTAGCAAAAGTGTGAGATTTTATGTAACTTTTATATTTGCAATGACTGAATTAGTGTGAGGGTCATCTGATTTAATAGCAAAATGTTGATTTTATCACAAATACATTTTATAATAATACTCAGAGAGCTCCCATAGTGTCCATAACTTAAAATAATGACCAACAATAACAGGGATTTGATGCCTGAGATGGGAAAATATGTTTTTCTGGAAGTTAAATATGTCATTAATTTTGTGGGGTGTTCAGAAAAGTAATACATTTTAGTAAAAAATCTAAAAATGTGTAAGTCCAAATCGTAGCGGTTTCATGGAATGGCTCAGTTATAAATACTATATAAATACTACAATGGAGGCGTTTCAGGGAGTTCAGAAACAGAGACACTGATATAGAGAAGAACTCCCACTGGAGTGACATTGGAGAACTTTTTCATGCTCAAACATCAACATTTCACACAAAAGAAAAAAGTGGAATAGGAGCCCTTTACTAAAGCATCACCTGTGACCAGGCTCCGGTCCTCCATTGGGATGGGCAGGCGCTCGTGTTACAGGCTCTCCGTGTCTCAGGACGCTCCTCGCTGCAGTATTTGGTGTGTACGGGTTTGTTGGTGCCGTTCACAAGAGGTTGCATGCACTGGACCACACGAGACTGATATCCCAGCTTCCCACAGGACTTACTGCACGGACCCCACTCCTCCAGCACCCACCTACACACACACACACACACACACCTCAGTTACATTTCATTCAAGATGAGGATGATTCTGCGTGCTGGTGCGGGACTCACGTTGGCTGGCTGCAGTTGTTGGTGTTGCAGCGTTTTCGGATGGGTTTGGGCTTTTTACCGATGTCGCAGAAGTTCCTGTGAACCAAACGTGCGTCGCTTTTCCTACGACAGCCGTATTTCGTGTACTGGACACCTGAGGAACACATGTGCATTAGCACTTTTTTAAATGTTTTCGAAAGAAGTTTCTTCTGCTCACCAAGGCTGTGTTTATTTAATCAATAAAGTACAGTAAAATTTTGAAATATTTTTACGGTTCAAAATATCTGTTTTCTATGTGAATATATTGTAGAATATAATTTATTTCTGTGATCAAAGCTGAATTTTCAGCATCATTACTCCAGTCTTCAGTGTCACATGATCCTTCAGAAATCATTATAATATGATGATTTGATGCTCAAAGAAATATTTCTGATTATTATCAATGTTGAGAACAGTTGTGCTGCTTCATAAAAATGTGTTTTTATATACTGTACATCTAGTTCTGAATACTATAACCAAACTCTAACCCACACCCTAACCCTAACAGAAAACTTTCAGCATTTTTACAATTAAAAAACAAACAAAAATATAGCTGCGAGCAGCAATTATCAGGGTTCAAGCACTTTAAGGCCTTTAAGCATATACGTAAAAAGGTATAATGTTTTAATTAGCAAACCTGTAACCATCTCGATCATAGATGGAAAAGACCATTTACCACCAATATAGGCAATTTACCATAGTACATTTTTTAAAGCTTTTTAACAGTTATCGAGGTTGAGCCAAAATCCTAGGACTAGTTCGCCAAAGTTGTTTTTTGAAATAATCTCCAATATTTAACGAACGATTCGATGGACAGCGGCGGTCCTAGAGACAAAGTTGCTTATAGTGCTACAAATGTCATGGGTGTGTGCATAAAATCGTGCGATACACTATCCTTTACGAATGTGAAAACGTGAAGGCATCCTCCGGTGGCCGATGGCGGACATGTTTTTTGAAATACGTCAATGTCCTCATAGACAATCACGACACCTCGGACAAAGACACTGCATGCCAATTTTCAAGTCAATCGGACCAACAGTGAAGTAGTTATTAGCAATTTTAATGTTTTTTTCCTGTTATAGCGCCACCAAGTGGCCAGTCGCTGCATCCTTTTTCACATGACCACAGAATGAGCTCTAACATAGATGTGCCAAATTTGGTGAAAATATCTAATCCCGTTCACGAGTTATAGTCATTTTAGTAAAAGTGGCTCCGCCCACTTTGAATGTTTTGGCGCCCCTTAGAGACCGTGAATCAAAATTTCTACTTTTTTTTATAATTATTGAAAATCAGACTCCAGAGAATCTCACTGCACTGGTTTGGTTCAGATTGGACCAAAAAACAAGGACTAGTTCAGAAAAAGTAGGTTTTTCAAAACATCCAAAATACCAGAAAATTCCAAGGAATCCGAGGCATGCAATTTGTCCGTCGTGACCAAGGATTCCAACGAACCATTTCGTACTTTGATCGCTGTATCAGATTTATCAATTATCAAATAAATGCAGCCTTGGTGAGCAGAAGACACTTCTTTCAGAAACATTGAAAAGTCTTAATTATTCCAAATGTTTGGCCGCTAGTGTAATAATCCTCTCACACACCTCCTCCGCAGGGTTTGGAGCACTGCGACCAGCTCTTCAGCGCCCACTCGTACGTGTCCAGTTCGGCCAGCAGCACGTTGTTGTTGGTGATGACCGGCAGAAGATCTTCATGAATGATGTACTTGTAGCTCAGGCTGATCTTGGTGTCCTCAGCCTGCGGCACGACCTGCTCAGAGCGACAAACTCAAACTCAACACTCGCTGCATCAACTCAATCGAACCGTAGAAGCGCTACGCCACTCTTACCAGCACCACGATGGCTTCGTGCAGCGGCCCGACGGTCTTCAGCGATTCTTTGCTGCTCGATGACGCTGAATATTCCCACTCCAGGCCGTTCTCAATGAAGGTCTTGGACGTGGTTTCTTCTCCCTTGGCGTTCAAGATGAAATTGCCAGTGACCTGGTTTTTAACGGCTGAGGAAGACAAGCATGGACAGAAGAGAAAGAGCAACTTTAGAGGAATATTATGGGATCAATACAACATTTGAACAGTCTGAAAGACAAGAAAGACTGAAGATAATCAATATACTATGTTAGTTTTTAAAAACTGTAAGTGAAACAGCAGGTTTCAAACTGAAGAATACTGCATTATAACAGATAATTATCTTTATTTTATGGTGTGTTTGTTACAGTGTAATTATATATTTAAGTACTGAGTAATATTAATTAACAACATGTACTTACTACAGGGTTAGGGTAGGATTAGGGTTTGGTTGAGGGTTATTTGCATGCAATTATGCATAATTACTATGGTAAGTACATGCAACATATGTAACAAGGACATTGTAAAATAAAGTGTTACCTTATCTTCCATTTTAAATGTTTATTTCAATTTTGTGTAAAATATCTTATCTGATAACACTTTATTTTAGTGCCGTAGTTACATGTTACTACATGTACTTACAATAGTAATAACAGTAAATTATGCATAATTACAAGTAACTAACCCTAAGCCAAACCCTAACTGTAACTCTATAGTAAGTCCATGTAGTTAATTAATAGTACTCAGTACTTATTTGAGTAATTACAATGTAACTACGACACTGTAAAAAAAAAGTGTAACCTCTTATCTTATAATATTAATTATAATATCTTATTATACTATTAAAGTTTTTATTAATATTTTGAATTGGTTTTTATTTTAGATTTCAATTTCAATTTTATTTTTTATGCTTAACTTAAGTTTTAGTAATTGCAATGTTTTTTTACATTTTTATTATGTTTTAGTATTTTTTATTTAGTTTTATTTTAATTTTATTTAAGTTTTAGTCATTTTATTCCTCCGGTTTTACTTCATTTTCTAATCTTCCTTTAGTTTTTCATGTAATATTGGTTTCATTTCATTACAGTTAACGAAAATGTTTTTAATAGTTTTATAAACTTATTTTATTTCAGTTAGTTGCCAAGACAACATATTTAATTTTAATTTAAAGCTTTCCATCTAATATTTATTTTATTGTATTTCAGTTAATGAAAATGTTAAAGGATTAGTTCACTTTCAAATTAAAATTTCCTGATAATTTACTCACCCCATGTCATCCAAGATGTTCATGTCTTTCTTTCTTCAGTTGAAAAGAAATTAAGGTTTTTGATGAAAACATTCCAGTATTACTGCCCTCCACAGGTCAAAGTTTGAACTAAATTGTCATATACAATATACTAGTGCAAGTATATAACAATTAGTTCAAACTTTGACCTGTGGAGGGCAGTAATACACTTAGCAGTGTCTACACTGCTGGAATTCAAATATAGAAGAAGAAGAGAGCTAGTTCAAGATGAGCATTTATGGTTAAAATTTATATTATTTATTTATTTATTTTTAAGAAAATGAGTGATGGTTTCTCTAGATAAGACTCTTATTCCTCGTCTGGGATCATGTAGAGCTCTTTGAAGCTCAACCATTTGGGCTCCATTGAAGTCCACTATATGGAGAAAAATACTGGAATGTTTTCATCAAAAACCTTAATTTCTTTTCGACTGAAGAAAGAAAGACATGAACATCTTGGATGACATGGGGGTGAGTAAATTATCAGGAAATTTTAATTTTAAAGTGAACTAATCCTTTAACAACCACACTACAAATAGTAGCATCTTTCTTTACTGTAGTAAAATGAAACTTCACATTAAAACACTTTAGCGAAGAAGACTCTCAGCAGGAGCTTCAGGGATGTAAAACAAAGGAAAGAAATAAAGAAAGAAAGAAAGAAAAACAAAACCATCAGAAAAACTGCTTAAGTCAAGCTGTCTGGGAATTTAAAATGGTACATGCACACAGACAAAGCATGATGGGAAGGCAGTAATTGGTCTCAATAGGATGCATGACTGCCTTGAGTTTGTGCCGCTGGAGAAAAACACTGACTCCTTCCGAAACATCCACAGGTACAAACTCACCAATTACGTGAGGCGACGTCTCATTCTCCTCAATCACAATGTGTCGAGCTCCAGCAGGAATATCAAACATCTTCAGCAAGCCTAACAAACAGAGCGAGAGCTCAACAAACAGCACACAGAGGACAGGTCCAGCTCAGAAAAAAACATCAATTCAAGGTTCCGTTTGTTAACATTAGTTACTAACAATGAAAAACACTGTAATATTTTTGATACAAATCAAAAGTTGTATCTTTTAATATTATTTAATGCACCTGAGCTAACATGAACTAACAATGAGCAGCAATTTAAGTAAATAACATTAATAAAGATTAATAAATACTGTAACAAATGTATAGCGCATTATTAGTTCATGCTGGTTAATGCATTAACTTATGTTAACTAATGGGACCTTACTGTAAATTGCTACCATAATATGAAACTCTGATGATGTGAGGCATGTGTGTTTACTAAGACAGTAAATAACTAGATTTAAAAGTTTCTTGACAAACTTTGATGTTGGCTTGATAAAGTTTGAAAGTTTTATAAGCTTTTAAATTTAGTGAAGTGGAAAGAGAAAGACATTGTTAACATGAATTAACATGTTTTAACACATTGCTAGCATGAATTAACATATTTTAGCACACACCTAGTATGAATTAGCATGCTTTGCTAGCATTTTTTAACAGGTTGCTAGAATGAATTAACATGTTTTAGCACATTGTTAGCATTAATTAGCATATTGCAATCATGTTTTAACACATTGCTAGCATGAATTAACATATTTTAGCACACTGCTAATATGAATTAGCATGCTTTGCTAGCATTTTTTAACAGGTTGCTAGCATGAATTAACATGTTTTAGCACACTGTTAGCAAAAATTAGCATTTTGCAAACATGTTTTAACACATTGCTAACATGAATTAACATGTTGCTAGCATGTTTTAACACATTGCTAGCATGAATTAGCATGTTTTAACATGTTGTTAACATGTTTTACCACATTGTTAACCTGATTTAACACTTTGCTTGCATGAATTAACATGTTGCTAGCATGTTTTACCACATTGCTAACATTATGATTTAACCTGTTGGTAACATTTTACCACATTACTAATATGAATTAGCATTTTGCTAGCAAGTTGTAGTACATTGCTACCATGAATTAACACATTGCTAGCATTTGTTTTAACACATTGATAGCATGAATTAGCATGGTAGTAGCATGTTTTACCATGTTGCTAGCATGCAACAGCATGTTGCTAGCATGTTTTAGCACATTGCTAACTTGAATTAGCATGTTAATAGCATTTTTTAACATGTTGATATCATGTTTTACCACATTGTTAACATGATTTATCACTTTGCTAGCATGAATTAACATGTTGTTAACATGAATTAGCATTTTGTTAGGATGATTTAGCATGTTTGCTAACATGTTTTAACATTTTGTTAACATTAATTAATATACATGCTAGCACAAGTTAACATGTTGCTAGCATGATTTAGCATTTTGCTAACATGTTTAACATGCTGTTAACATGAATTAACATGCTGCTAGCATGATTTAACATTTTGTTAGCATTCTTTACCACATTACTAGAATGAATTAACATGTTTGCTAGCATGTTTAACACATTGCTAGCATTAGTTATAATGCTGTTAGCATGATTTAAAATTTTGTTAACATGTAGTCCTAGAATAGTCATTAAGCTTTGGTAGTGACAGACGGCTTAAATCATATTGTACAAAAGTTTTCATCCCCTCAATAAAAGTCTATGGGACTCTTCGTAGTTTAGATCGTCCATTTAACGGAAAACGGATCAGTTAGAAAGATTTAGCACACCGAGTCAGAAGAGTCTCATGCTACCACGAATTAGCACATTGGTAACATGTTTTAACACATTGCTAGCATGAATTAGCATGTTTTGCTAGCATTATTTAGCATATTTTTGCTAACATGTTTAACATGTTGTTAACATGAATGAACATGCTGCTAGCATGATTTAGCATTTTGCTAGTATATTTTACCACATTGCTAGAATGAATTAGCATGTTGATAACATTAACTAGTATGATAGCATTATTTAACATTTTTATAACGTTTTACCATATAACTAGCATTAATTTGCATGTTTTTGCTAACATGTTTTAACAGGTTGCTAGCATGAATTAGCATTTTGCTAATATATTGTTAAAATGAATCAACAAGCTGCTAGATTTGCATGATTTAGCATGTTGTTAGCATTCTTTACCATGTTGCTAGAATGAATTTACATGTTGCTAGAATGTTTTAACACATTGCTAGCATGAATTAGCATGTTGTTAGCATGATTTAGCATTTTTAACATGTTGTTAACATGAATTAACATGCTGCTAGCATGATTTAATATGTTGCAAGCATATTTTATCACATTGCTAGAATTAATTATAATGCTAACAACATGCTAATTCATGCTAGTAATGTGTTAAAACATGCTAGCAACATGCTAATTCATTCAAGCAACGTGGTAACGCATGCTAACAACATGTTAAATAATGTTAGCAGCATACTGATTCATGTTAACATGTTATCAACATGTTAAATCATGCTATCAACCTGTTAAAACGTTAGCAAAAACATGCTAATTCATGCAAATTATATGGTAAAACGTTATTAACATGCTAAATCATGTAGATGATAGCATGATTTAGCATGTTGATAACATGTTTTAATGAATTAGTATGTTAGCATTATTTAACATGTTGCTAGCATGCTTTACCACATTTCAAGCATGAATTAACATGTTTTAGCATGTTGTCCTAGGATAGTCATTAAGCTTTGCTAGTGACAGACGGCTTAAATCGTATTGTACAAAAGTTTTGGCCCCCTCAATGAAAGTCTATGGGACTTTTAGTAGTTTAGATCGTCCGTTTAACGAAAAACAGGCAGATCAGTTAGAAAAGTTTCAGCACACCGAGTCAGAACAGTCTGAAGGTCTGAGAAGAAGAAGAAGCTACGCTGGCTTTATCAAGCCAACATAATTATCAGGTCTTGATGACAGGCTGTCAGGCTCGTCCGTGTTTGTTCAGAGGACGGCAGCGGCTGAATGTTTGAGTTTGTACCTGTCTTCTTCGGGGTTTTGGTGAGCGTGAGTTTGACGGTGCGACAGTGAGAGTTGTCACCCTCACATACGCCGCATTTATCCTCCTGTTTGTACGATCCAACCTCCTTATCGCAGCCGACATTCTGAGAGAGAGACGGAAGGACATATCATTCATATCCCATCATTCCTGATATGGCTGATGGGTGGCAGTATAGGCAGTTTGACAACTCTTATGTTACACAATAATGTGTGTGTATGTGCATGATGTGATTCTCACCAGACACTCTCCTCGAGCGCAGACGCTGAACAGGTCAGTGTAACTGCAGCGTGTCCCATCATGCATCACCTGGTTCATGAAGACGACTTCACCCGTCTCTTTAGAGCGACAGCTCAACTCGCACTTATGGGCCTCTGAAATGCACAAACAGCCATGAAACATCAGCATTTTCCCTCTGACGACACCATAAAAACAGCCCTGTGTTGATGTGCTATAGAAAGATGGGGCAAAAATGATCTCGCCTCTTTACAGACTTACATTACAGTCACTTTTAAATGTAGAGATGAGCTCAAAGCTGCAGATATGAACTAGAGCAGTGGTTCCCAAACTTTTTAGCCTGGAGTACCCCCTGAAGGGATTACCATCCTTCTGCGTACCCCCTCTCTTTCACTTCGACTGCAGTCACACCTTTACCATTAAGGGACAATATTTGCCCCCTAAATTGATTTTCCAGTGCATTTTTTTACCTTTATGAATAACTTTATAAAATAAATAATGTTTTAAATAAAAATGTTCAATAGAGAAATATGCAATGATGGTAAAACCAAGAAAAACGTTTAAATATTAAACTATAACCGCCAGTAGGTGGCAGCAAGTCACTGTTTTTATGAGTGAGTCATTGAATCATTCATTCAGTAACAAAGCAAGTGGCTGTGAATGAATCATTGAATCATTGACTCTAACGATTCTCGAAACAGAGACGTGTGTTGTAGTTCTGCTGTGGTTTTCGTTAGAACTATTATTTCATTGCAAAATAGAGTAAATACTGACAGTGTTTAAAATGTACGTTTTGTTTTTTGACCTGTTGTATAATAATGTCACGTTTGCAGTCATGTGGATATTTGGGAACAATTGCGTTCTCGTTATCATCATTAAATACAAGAACTCACACAAGGTATGTTTTTGTATCGGAGAAAGCTTGAGACTTAAATAGAAATGAATCGATTATTTGTGTCTATATTTGTTCTTCATCTGAATAAGTGATAAATCCCTACTTTTACAAAGGTGCATTGTCGAGAACGACAGTAATTTAGCGCGATTTAAGGCAGCAGACTGCATGCAATCTATCATATGCATGCTACTTGTGTGGATACAGTCATTTTTGACTGCAAACAATCAGGTAATTTGATTAAATGTACTGGATTTACGGCATTTTGGCAGTTAGAAATACATGCTCGGTTTTAATATTACTTTAAGGTAGAATTAAATTAATTACTCAGCATTTTGTTCGCGTACCCCAGTTTGGGAACCACTGAACTAAAAGACACAGAAGTATTTTCAAAGGGTCTGTCTCTGTAATTAAAGCACCGCTGCAAAATAAAAGTGTCTTCTACATGACTACCTAATTACTCTCAAGAGTTTGCATGCTCATGAAATGCAGATGAGAGAAGTACAAAAGAGAGAATTGCATCTCAAGATGAGACGTGACGTCAGCTCAAGATAAAATATGCTATATGTGGATGTATGGAGTGTTTATTTTCCTCGCAGTCTCTTTATTTTCTCTGTCCTGTTTCTGCCAGGAACACTGTGTTCCTGCATCGCACTCGTGTCTGTGGTGAATTCAGCCGTTTTAGGGTCACAGTGAGACTTGAGCTCTTTCTGAGAGATTTAATACACTGGGCATCAGGAGCAGAAACGAACCGGGCAACAAGAGGGAAAAAATTACCCAGCTTTTTAAAAAGAGTGGGAAAAAAAACTTTCCGTTTTTAACATAGTGTTTAAAAATTTGCGGTTGGTAAGATTTTAAATGATTTATTGACGTCTCTTCTTTTATTTTATCAAAAATACAGTAAAATAGTGAAATATTATTACCATTTCAAATAGCTGTTTTGTACAAAAGCTTGAAATAAAAACTAAAAAAGGTAATTTTTTTCCACAAAATGCGAGTTATAAAGTCATAAAGACTTTTTTCTCGCAATTGACTTTTTTCTCACAACTGACTTTTCTTACAATTGTGAGTTTATATTGCGCAATTCTGACTTTGCGCAATTCTATAACTCAAAATTGTGTTTATATCTCACAATTCCGAGAAAAAAGTCAGAATTGCGTGATATAAAGTCAGCAATGCAACTTTATATATCGCAATCGACTTCTTCCTCGGAATTTTGACTTTTTTCTTGCAACTGACTTTTCTTGCAATTGTGAGTTTATATTTCACAATTCTGGGAAAAATCTCGCAATTGCGAGAAAAAAGTCAGAATTGCAACTTTATAACTCGCATTTTGCGGGGGAAAAAAATTAAACTTTATATCTGGCAATTCTGACTTTATAACTCGCTATTCTGACTTTACAACTCGCAATTCTGACTTTACATCTCGCAATTCTGACTTTACATCTCGCAATTCTGACTTTATAACTCGCAATTCTGACTTTACAACTCGCAATTCTGACTTTATAACTCGCAATTCTGACTTTACAACTCGCAATTCTGACTTTATATCACGCAATTCTGATTTTACATCTCACAATTCTGACTTTATATCTCGCAATTCTGACTTTACAACTCGCAATTCTGACTTTACATCTCGCAATTCTGACTTTAAAACTCGCAATTCTGACTTTAAAACTCGCAATTCTGACTTTATATCTCGCAATTCTGACTTTACAACTCGCAATTCTGACTTTATAACTCGCAATTCTGACTTTACAACTCGCAATTCTGACTTTACAACTCGCAATTCTGACTTTACAACTCGCAATTCTGACTTTATAACTCGCAATTCTGACTTTAAAACTCGCAATTCTGACTTTACATCTCGCAATTCTGACTTTATAACTCGCAATTCTGACTTTACAACTTGCAATTCTGACTTTACAACTCGCAATTCTGACTTTACATCTCGCAATTCTGACTTTACATCTCGCAATTCTGACTTTACATCTCACAATTCTGACTTTAAAACTCGCAATTCTGACTTTATATCTCGCAATTCTGACTTTATAACTCGCAATTCTGACTTTACAACTCGCAATTCTGACTTTACAACTCGCAATTCTGACTTTACAACTCGCAATTCTGACTTTACATCTCGCAATTCTGACTTTACATCTCGCAATTCTGACTTTACATCTCGCAATTCTGACTTTATATCTCGCAATTCTGACTTTACATCTCGCAATTCTGACTTTATAACTCGCAATTCTGACTTTACATCTCGCAATTCTGACTTTACATCTCGCAATTCTGACTTTACATCTCGCAATTCTGACTTTAAAACTCGCAATTCTGACTTTATATCTCGCAATTCTGACTTTATAACTCGCAATTCTGACTTTACAACTCGCAATTCTGACTTTATAACTCGCAATTCTGACTTTACAACTCGCAATTCTGACTTTACAACTCGCAATTCTGACTTTATAACTCGCAATTCTGACTTTAAAACTCGCAATTCTGACTTTACATCTCGCAATTCTGACTTTATAACTCGCAATTCTGACTTTACAACTCGCAATTCTGACTTTACAACTCGCAATTCTGACTTTATAACTCGCAATTCTGACTTTACAACTCGCAATTCTGACTTTATAACTCGCAATTCTGACTTTAAAACTCGCAATTCTGACTTTACATCTCGCAATTCTGACTTTATAACTCGCAATTCTGACTTTACAACTCGCAATTCTGACTTTATAACTCGCAATTCTGACTTTATATCTCAATTCTGACTTTATATCTCGCAATTCTGACTTTACAACTCGCAATTCTGACTTTATAACTCGCAATTCTGACTTTACAACTCGCAATTCTGACTTTACAACTCGCAATTCTGACTTTACAACTCACAATTCTGACTTTATATCTCACAAGTGCAAGATTAAATCCTGCATTTGTGAGAAAAATCAGAATTGTGAGATAAAAAGTTGCAATTCCCTTTTTTATTTTTTAAATTAGTGGTGGAAACAAGCTTCCATAGTTTTCTATGTGAATATATAGTAAAATGTAATTTATTCCTGTGATCAAAGCTGAATTTTCAGCATCATTACTCCAGTCTTCAGTGTCACATGATCCTTCAGAAATCATTCTAATATGATGATTTGCTGCTCAAGAAACATTTATGCTTATTATCAATGTTGAAAACAGTTCATATTTTTGTGGAAACTGTGATACATTTTGATTTTCAAGATTTTTTGATGAATAGAAAGTTAAAAAAAACAACATTTATTTGAAACAGAATCTTTTGTAACATTATAAATTTCTTTACTGCCACCTTTGATCAATTTAATGCATCCTTGCTGAATAAAAGTATTAATTTATTAAATAAAAACCTACTGACCCCAAACTTATCAATGTATTTTATAATATTCTGTTCAAATATCAAACAGCTAATACAACTAAATAATAATAATAATAATAACATAATGTGACATAAAAATTAAATGGTTCAAAACCAAGAAACACATTGTGTGTTTTATATGGTTAGAATTTTTTTTTACAAATGCTCCAGAACAGGATTTCCTAAACTGGGGTTTGTGAATTGACGAAAAGCTAATAATTAATTAAAATGTAAAATTAAAATAAATAATTTTAAAATCAAAATAGAACTCTTACCAAAGAATGACTTATTTTTATATTTTAAATATATAAATATATATTATAAAATAATACCAAAATATTAATTTAAACTATTTATAAGATTTTTTTAAAAATAATTTAAAAATTAATTTAATATATTTCAATTATTTTATTTTATTTAATTATTTCAAAAAACGGTTCGGCTGACAAACAATGTTTGGGAATCCCTGCTCCAGAAAATCAATTCCAAGATGCAAATATTAATATCTAAAAGAGAAAGGAAGTGAGACGTGTTTCTCTCACCATCAGGGTGTTCGTACGGCAGCCACGTGTGTTTGACGTTATTGTGGTATTTGTTGCTGCGCTGGACGCACTGCTGCGCTCTGAAGTCCTCGTACGGGCCGGGACAGTCCTCGCTGTTACAGACCTGATAATCGAACGTTGACCCCGGACAATCACGACCTCCATACGCAGGACTGCAGACACAGAGACAGGAGTCAGGGGAAATGAAGCACATCCTCAGAGCGGTTTCATTCACTCACAGGCTCGGTTCGTGAACGCACACAGGGTTGTTGCACTGGCGGCTGCGGGACCGGACGCCTCCTCCGCAGGTACGGGAGCACGAGCCGAACTTTCCCCAGGAGCTCCAGCCTCCGTCGTGACCGTAGGGCTGATGGGACGACCTCCAGATGCAGTGGCCTTTAAAACACCACTGCAACACACACATTAACTAGTATCACTAACCCACGCCTGTACACTATGCTATCATTGTGTCCTAAACCAGGTGCATATCGCTGAAACTCTATTGTAATTGTTAAAATTTCCAAGGATCAGCATTCTCCCCTAAAAGTGATTGGGCAGATCAAACCGTAAGTTGGACAGACTTGAAACTTTGAAGGCTGGTTGTACTCACACCGTGTACTGATGGGGGCGCTATAGTGGTCAAAAGTACGAAATGGCTCATAACTCCTAAACCGGATTCCCTTGTTGTTCATTGTGAAATTTTTAGGTATTTTGGATTTTTTTTGGGAAAAACCTACTTTTGTGGAACCAAACCAGTGCAGCGAGATTCTCTGGAGTCTGCTCGTCAATAACTATTAAAAAAAAGTTGAAATTTCAATTCACGGTCTCTAAGGGGTGCCAAAACATTCAAAGTGGGCGGAGCCACTTTTACTAAAATGGCTATAATTCGTGAACGGAATGAGGTATTTTCACCAAATTTGGAACAAGTGTGTATGGGCTCAATCTTTGGTAATGTGAAAAAGGATGCGGCGACTTGCCACTTGGTGGTGCTATAACAGGAAAAAAACATGTAAATGGCTATAACTTCTTCACCGTTAGTCCGATCGACTTGAAAATTGGCATGCAGTGTCTTTCTCCAAGGTGCCATGATTGTCTACGAGGACATTGACATATCTCAAAAAACATGTCTGTCATCAGCCGATGAAATTTGAGCAGGGTCTGTTTGAGAAATTCAAAAGAAATTGGCCACCTTGGGGCGCCTTTGCATTTTTCACATGTGTAAAGGATTGTGTTTTGCGTAATTTTTGACACACGCCCACGACATTCGTACCACATGGTAGAACTCCTCATTCTGAGAATTTTTGTCTCTAGGACCGCCGCTGTCCATCGAATCGTTCATTAAATATTTGAGATTATTTCAAAAAACAACTAGTCAAATAACTGTCAAATAACTCGATAACTGTTAAAAAAGCTTTATAAACCATAAATTTCCTATGGTAAATTGCCTGTATTGGCCTTAAAATGGTCTTTTCCATCTATGATCGAGATGGTTACAGGCTTGCTAATTAAAACATTATAATTTTTGGGCATGTACTTAAGCCTTAAACACAACAAACATTACATCTACAGTCTTCAGTGATGATTCACACAGAACATTATGAGGAAACGGCAGATGATTCACGCTTATTCTCCAAACCGCACTGCAAAAACTGACTTTATTACTCAGGATTTTTGTCTTGTTTTCCAGTACAAATATTATCTGATGCATTTACTGAATATGCAAAGTTATCGAGTCTTGCTTGCTAAAAAATATATCAAAATGAAGTGAGTTTTTCCTTTGAAATAAGCTTATTTTTCCATTCCAATTGGATTTGTTTTCATTTTGATGATTGTTTTCATTAAATACGACTTACTATCTTCAGTAATTTCGCTTTTCAAATAAATGTCTCTTGATTTAAGAATGTTTAAATATTTATACTGGAAAACAAGACAAAAATTACTTAGAAAATCATTTTTTTGCAGTTACGTAGGACCTGAAATCTCAAAATATAAAACATCTTGCAAAGTGGCAAAAGCAGCAAGTGTTCAATCTGAGCAACTTTGTTTCTAGGACTGCCGCTGTCCATCGAATCGTTCGTTAAATATTGGAGATTATTTCAAAAAACAACTTTGGCGAACTAGTCAAATAACTGTCAAATAACTCGATAACTGTTAAAAAAGCTTTATAAACCATAAATTTCCTATGGTAAATTGCCTGTATTGGCCTTAAAATGGTCTTTTCCATCTATGATCGAGATGGTTACAGGCTTGCTAATTAAAACATTATAATTTTTGGGCATGTACTTAAGCCTTAAACACAACAAACATTACATCTACAGTCTTCAGTGATGATTCACACAGAACATTATGAGGAAACGGCAGATGATTCACGCTTATTCTCCAAACCGCACTGCACAAACTGACTTTATTACTCAGGATTTTTGTCTTGTTTTCCAGTACAAATATTATCTGATGCATTTACTGAATATGCAAAGTTATCGAGTCTTGCTTGCTAAAAAATATATCAAAATGAAGTGAGTTTTTCCTTTGAAATAAGCTTATTTTTCCATTCCAATTGGATTTGTTTTCATTTTGATGATTGTTTTCATTAAATACGACTTACTATCTTCAGTAATTTCGCTTTTCAAATAAATGTCTCTTGATTTAAGAATGTTTAAATATTTATACTGGAAAACAAGACAAAAATTACTTAGAAAATCATTTTTTTGCAGTTACGTAGGACCTGAAATCTCAAAATATAAAACATCTTGCAAAGTGGCAAAAGCAGCAAGTGTTCAATCTGAGCAACTTTGTTTCTAGGACTGCCGCTGTCCATCGAATCGTTCGTTAAATATTGGAGATTATTTCAAAAAACAACTTTGGCGAACTAGTCAAATAACTGTCAAATAACTCGATAACTGTTAAAAAAGCTTTATAAACCATAAATTTCCTATGGTAAATTGCCTGTATTGGCCTTAAAATGGTCTTTTCCATCTATGATCGAGATGGTTACAGGCTTGCTAATTAAAACATTATAATTTTTGGGCATGTACTTAAGCCTTAAACACAACAAACATTACATCTACAGTCTTCAGTGATGATTCACACAGAACATTATGAGGAAACGGCAGATGATTCACGCTTATTCTCCAAACCGCACTGCACAAACTGACTTTATTACTCAGGATTTTTGTCTTGTTTTCCAGTACAAATATTATCTGATGCATTTACTGAATATGCAAAGTTATCGAGTCTTGCTTGCTAAAAAATATATCAAAATGAAGTGAGTTTTTCCTTTGAAATAAGCTTATTTTTCCATTCCAATTGGATTTGTTTTCATTTTGATGATTGTTTTCATTAAATACGACTTACTATCTTCAGTAATTTCGCTTTTCAAATAAATGTCTCTTGATTTAAGAATGTTTAAATATTTATACTGGAAAACAAGACAAAAATTACTTAGAAAATCATTTTTTTGCAGTTACGTAGGACCTGAAATCTCAAAATATAAAACATCTTGCAAAGTGGCAAAAGCAGCAAGTGTTCAATCTGAGCAACTTTGTTTCTAGGACTGCCGCTGTCCATCGAATCGTTCGTTAAATATTGGAGATTATTTCAAAAAACAACTTTGGCGAACTAGTCAAATAACTGTCAAATAACTCGATAACTGTTAAAAAAGCTTTATAAACCATAAATTTCCTATGGTAAATTGCCTGTATTGGCCTTAAAATGGTCTTTTCCATCTATGATCGAGATGGTTACAGGCTTGCTAATTAAAACATTATAATTTTTGGGCATGTACTTAAGCCTTAAACACAACAAACATTACATCTACAGTCTTCAGTGATGATTCACACAGAACATTATGAGGAAACGGCAGATGATTCACGCTTATTCTCCAAACCGCACTGCACAAACTGACTTTATTACTCAGGATTTTTGTCTTGTTTTCCAGTACAAATATTATCTGATGCATTTACTGAATATGCAAAGTTATCGAGTCTTGCTTGCTAAAAAATATATCAAAATGAAGTGAGTTTTTCCTTTGAAATAAGCTTATTTTTCCATTCCAATTGGATTTGTTTTCATTTTGATGATTGTTTTCATTAAATACGACTTACTATCTTCAGTAATTTCGCTTTTCAAATAAATGTCTCTTGATTTAAGAATGTTTAAATATTTATACTGGAAAACAAGACAAAAATTACTTAGAAAATCATTTTTTTGCAGTTACGTAGGACCTGAAATCTCAAAATATAAAACATCTTGCAAAGTGGCAAAAGCAGCAAGTGTTCAATCTGAGCAACTTTGTTTCTAGGACTGCCGCTGTCCATCGAATCGTTCGTTAAATATTGGAGATTATTTCAAAAAACAACTTTGGCGAACTAGTCAAATAACTGTCAAATAACTCGATAACTGTTAAAAAAGCTTTATAAACCATAAATTTCCTATGGTAAATTGCCTGTATTGGCCTTAAAATGGTCTTTTCCATCTATGATCGAGATGGTTACAGGCTTGCTAATTAAAACATTATAATTTTTGGGCATGTACTTAAGCCTTAAACACAACAAACATTACATCTACAGTCTTCAGTGATGATTCACACAGAACATTATGAGGAAACGGCAGATGATTCACGCTTATTCTCCAAACCGCACTGCACAAACTGACTTTATTACTCAGGATTTTTGTCTTGTTTTCCAGTACAAATATTATCTGATGCATTTACTGAATATGCAAAGTTATCGAGTCTTGCTTGCTAAAAAATATATCAAAATGAAGTGAGTTTTTCCTTTGAAATAAGCTTATTTTTCCATTCCAATTGGATTTGTTTTCATTTTGATGATTGTTTTCATTAAATACGACTTACTATCTTCAGTAATTTCGCTTTTCAAATAAATGTCTCTTGATTTAAGAATGTTTAAATATTTATACTGGAAAACAAGACAAAAATTACTTAGAAAATCATTTTTTTGCAGTTACGTAGGACCTGAAATCTCAAAATATAAAACATCTCGCAAAGTGGCAAAAGCAGCAAGTGTTCAATCTGAGCAACTTTGTTTCTAGGACCGCCGCTGTCCATCGAATCTTTCATTAAATATTGGAGATTATTTCAAAAAACAACTTTGGCGAACTAGTCAAGTAACTGTCAAATAACTCGATAACTGTTAAAAAAGCTTTATAAACCATATATTTCCTATGGTAAATTGCCTGTATTGGCCTTAAAATTCCATCTATGATCGAGATGATTACAGGCTTGCTAATTAAAATAATTTTTGGGCATGTACTTAAGCCTTAAAAACTGATTGAATCCCAATATGTAAATATGCAATATGCAAATTGTTTTTTGAATCGAGTTTGTTTTTTAATCTAATGTTTCTTTTTCTATTAAGAGATTAAATACTGTAGAGTTTTGTTCTAAGCAAGAGTGAGTGATTCTCAGAACGTATTAATGAACATGACTGATTTTCTGATGCTCGTGCTCAAGAGATTTAGATAATGATCAGTTTTGTTCTAAGCAAGATTGTGCAACTCTTGAAAAGCATCAGTGAAGATATGATCGGTTGTTTGAAAAGACTTCCAAATGTTGACGTCTCCAAAGCAATGTCAGTTTGTTCTTGAGCCAACTGAATATGTAATCATATTATAATCGTTGTGTGAGAAATATGATATGCCCATTGTGGCATTCAACTGACAAGAAGTCTCACCTTTCCCGGCGCACACTCCGTCCCGTCGACCGGCGGACCCTTCTTGGTCTTACAGAAGTACTGGTTATCAGGATGACTGCACCACAGCTGCTTACACGGGTCATACGTACGGAACTGGAGGAGGAGAGATAGAGCGCTGTCATATTTCATCAAAATGCAATAATGTACAGCTGCTTGAACTTGAGTCTATATTCACAAAATCAGAGCTAAATACTTACAGCGGTGCACATCTTATAACCCACACCGAAATCAAAGCGGCACTGCTCATCCATAGAGTAGTTTATCCCGGGAAGCTCCGTGAGTTTGGGCCATTTCAGCTCGAACGGATCATCCAGAAGACAGTCGTACGAGCTGAAAGAAACACAGCGGTTTGGGGAAGGTTTAATCAATGCATTGCTCAAAAACTAATACAAATTCTGTCTCAATTCACTCTCATGCTGTAGTATTTTCTTCAAAGTTGATTTGCTGCATAATGTTTTAATATTGCATCATCTCCCAAATCCTCTCCTGAGATGCACAGAGGATAACTGCAGATATGAAGATCAGATTCTTACTGGATGTATCGATTGAGCTCCTGTTTGCTGCAGCGGGACCAGTGGTATCGGTGAAACGCGGCCTGGACGAGCGGAGCCATGATGCTGCCCATACTGGTCTCGTCTGAGCAGCGGTTCCCCTGACCGTCATGCTCCATACCCAGCCTGAAACATTCAACATAACCATCAAAATACTGCTCAATATAATCACGCAGAATGTCCGGTAAGATTCGTTTCAATGAATCAGTTCATTCCGACTCACTGATTCTATCAAATCTTTGTTTGCAGTAAAATATATTTACACTAATAATGCTGTTCATTATTATGTTTTATTAGCTGAATTTAGGTCTCTTTTCATTCAGTATCCCGATTCAATTAGAAATGTGGAAGATAAATGCTTGGCAAACTGTGTTTATGTTCACGCAGCTTCTCACCACTGCTGTTGAACACATTTCTGCGTGTCGAGTCACGAGCGAGACACACTGTTCTGTCTGGATTCTGCTGACATCATGAATTGTGATGTGAAACAAGAGCTTCCAGGCAGGTCATGTGACTGCTGTCAGTGTTTATAGAGACACAACAAACATTACATCTACAGTCTTCAGTGATGATTCACACAGAACATTATGAGGAAATGGCAGATGATTCACGCTTATTCTCCAAACCGCACTGCAAAAACTGACTTTATTACTCAGGATTTTTGTCTTGTTTTCCAGTACAAATATTATCTGATGCATTTACTGAATATGCAAAGTTATCGAGTCTTGCTTGCTAAAAAATATATCAAAATGAAGTGAGTTTATGCTTATGAACAAATATCTGTCAGTGGGGTCAGAAAAATAACCTTGTTTTTGCTTTGAAATAAGTTTATTTTTCCGATCCAAATATGGATCATATGGGCAAATGTCTCTTGATTTAAGAATGTTTAGATATTTATACTGGAAAACAAGACAAAAATTGCTTAGAAAACATTTTTTTTGCAGTTACATAGGACCTGAAATGTGAAAACATAAAACATCTTGCAAAGTGGCAAAAGCAGCAAGAGTTTATCATGTCCTACAGGGGACGCTATTGAGCAGCCAAGATAAGTTCATACTTATAGTTGTAATTATGATGTGCATCCAACTCATTTTAGTCATAATACAATGGTCACGCTGAGCAATTTCATATTTTTACATACTTTCATGCACATTAGGCACATAATAGATGCTTTATATATTTATCATAAACTGGCTGAACAGGTGGCTTTTTCCTGGCAGCGCTTTGTTGCTGTTTTTTATGAACATCAGACAAAATGCATGCAAACTAATTAGTGCAGGCAATAATAGCGGCCGACACTAATTTTCTTGTTGAATGACACGCCTTCAACTCATGGCATCTCAGAGCCTTCCTGCTAATTACAACAACACCGTTTATGTGCGCTCATCTCGTAAACATGATCATTGTAGAAAAGACTGCAAAAATGACTGGAAATTCATGCCAACTGGCTGTGCTTTACTGATATGATATTGCATGCAGTAGCAGAGAACTAATGAACTAATGAAATACTAATAACTGATTATGTTGTTTGTTGTCAATGTTTGCTTTTTCCTGTCAGCTTTTTGTTTTTCTATGTATTTTTTTTTTTTGCATAGTAAAATAAAACCTGCTCTAGTTTGCCTTTTTTGCCAAATAATTCTGTAATTAATATATATATATATATATATATATATATTATAATTATTATTTTATATATATGTATTATATTTTATTCTTTTTTTATTTATATATTTTGTCAGATAAATAACTCAATAAAGGTTTTTACTGTTGTACTCTTTCTTCTTAAAAATAAATAAATAAATAAATATACATATATATATATATATATATATATATATATATATATATATATAATTCTAAAATAATATAAAAATTGAGTTCATTAAAAACAAACATCACTTTCGGCCACCACTGTACACACAGCTGTTGAGTTTGAAAGGCAGATGTAAACTCACACGTGTCCGGTTTCGTGCGCCACCACAAAGGCCGAGGAAAAGCCATCTTCGTGGTTCAGTGTGCAGCTCCGCAGCGGGTGGCACATGCCCGTTACCGGGGCGTAACCTGGGCGACAGAGATCAAAGGGAAAAGATGATGAACTGGAATGCGGGACATTCTAGAAGTCAGATCTGTTCCATTTGGAACATCTAAGATTCCTTCTGTTCAAAGAGCCACTGGGTCACAGTCAAATCAGACACATTTAAACACACACACACGTGGACTCCAAACTTTTCCAAACATCACTTCATGGTTCCTGCCTTCATTTAAGTACAATTCTGAACTTAAAATATGATTATTCAAAAAAGAACCATTCTCTGTTTTTCTTGTTTCAAAATCAAGTGAGCTGTCGGATAAGCAGGATTTTAAGGCATATTTGAAAGCTGCTCGAAAAGATGTCAAGGTGCCTTCAAAGTGAACGTCTTTAGCAAGAAGGCAATCCTAGAATGCACTGAGACAAAAAGCTGAGCAATGTTGTAATCACACACTACTGTTACAAAAGTTTGGGGTTGGACTCTTCTGCTCACCAAAGTGGCATTTATTTGATAAAAAAATACATAAAAAAATGTAAAAATAGTAAAATATTATTACAATTTAAAACAGCTTTTTTCCATGAGAATATATTGTAAACTGTAATTTATTTCTTTGATCAAAGCTGAATTTTCAGCATCATTACTCCAGTCTTCAGTGTCACATGATCCTTCAGAAATCATTCTAATATGCTGATTTGCTGCTCAAGAAACATTTATGATTATCAACAATGAAAACAGTTGTGCTGCTTCATATTTCTGTGGAAACTGTGAGACATGATGAGCAATTTTTTATTTCTCATTTTCACTCATGTTAGGCAGAAAATGTCAACCATTCTCATGCTTCATGAACTTTTCCTTGCAGTGCTTTATCACTATTCTTTATAAAGAGCATCAAAATCCATGCAAACTAATTTTGTATGCATTATGTATAGTTTTGCTTATGTTGTTGTTTTAAAGCAAAGCCGCATTATATCTGAATATGTCTGAAAAAAGCCATCATGCTGATAAATGAGAAATTCCTCAAACATTGTGATGTGTTTCTATGAGGGAAAATCTACAGAGCCCTGCATATGACACGCAGGAAAAAAAAAGTAAATCGATTTACTAATTTGTTCCCTCGGTTTGCTAAATCGTGCAGAACATTTACTATTTTGTTCCCTTGATTTGCTAAATTGCGTGAACAATTTACTATTTTCGTTCCCTCGATTTGCTAAATCGCGCAGACAATTTACTATTTAGTTCCCTCGATTTGCTAAATTGTGTGGACAATTTACTATTTCGTTCCCTCGATTTGCTAAATTGCATGGACAATTTACTATTTAGTTCCCTCGATTTGCTAAATTGCATGGACAATTTACTATTTCGTTCCCTCGATTTGCTAAATTGTGTGGACAATTTACTATTTCGTTCCCTCGATTTGCTAAATTGCGTGGACAATTTACTATTTCGTTCCCTCGATTTGCTAAATTGCATGGACAATTTACTATTTTCGTTCCCTCGATTTGCTAAATCGCGCAGACAATTTACTATTTAGTTCCCTCGATTTGCTAAATTGCATGGACAATTTACTATTTCGTTCCCTCGATTTGCTAAATTGTGTGGACAATTTACTATTTCGTTCCCTCGATTTGCTAAATTGCGTGGACAATTTACTATTTCGTTCCCTCGATTTGCTAAATTGCATGGACAATTTACTATTTCGTTCCCTCGATTTGCTAAATTGCGTGGACAATTTACTATTTCGTTCCCTCGATTTGCTAAATTGCATGGACAATTTACTATTTCGTTCCCTCGATTTGCTAAATTGCATGGACAATTTACTATTTTCGTTCCCTCGATTTGCTAAATCGCGCAGACAATTTACTATTTCATTCCCTTGATTTGCTCAATTGTGTGGACAATTTACTATTTCGTTCCCTCGATTTGCTAAATTGCATGGACAATTTACTATTTAGTTCCCTCGATTTGCTAAATTGCATGGACAATTTACTATTTCGTTCCCTCGATTTGCTAAATTGTGTGGACAATTTACTATTTCGTTCCCTCGATTTGCTAAATTGCGTGGACAATTTACTATTTCGTTCCCTCGATTTGCTAAATTGCATGGACAATTTACTATTTCGTTCCCTCGATTTGCTAAATTGCGTGGACAATTTACTATTTCGTTCCCTCGATTTGCTAAATTGCGTGGACAATTTACTATTTCGTTCCCTCGATTTGCTAAATTGCGTGAACAATTTACTATTTCGTTCCCTCGATTTGCTAAATTGCGTGGACAATTTACTATTTCGTTCCCTCGATTTGCTAAATTGCGTGAACAATTTACTATTTCGTTCCCTCGATTTGCTAAATTGCGTGGACAATTTACTATTTCGTTCCCTCGATTTGCTAAATTGTGCGCACAATTTACTATTTCGTTCCCTCGATTTGCTAAATTGCATGGACAATTTACTATTTCGTTCCCTCGATTTGCTAAATTGTGCGCACAATTTACTATTTCGTTCCCTCGATTTGCTAAATTGTGTGGACAATTTACTATTTCGTTCCCTCGATTTGCTAAATTGTGCGCACAATTTACTATTTCGTTCCCTCGATTTGCTAAATTGTGTGGACAATTTACTATTTCGTTCCCTCGATTTGCTAAATTGCATGGACAATTTACTATTTCGTTCCCTCGATTTGCTAAATTGCATGGACAATTTACTATTTCGTTCCCTCGATTTGCTAAATTGCGTGGACAATTTACTATTTCGTTCCCTCGATTTGCTAAATTGCGTGGACAATTTACTATTTCGTTCCCTCGATTTGCTAAATTGTGCGCACAATTTACTATTTCGTTCCCTCGATTTGCTAAATTGTGTGGACAATTTACTATTTCGTTCCCTCAATTTGCTAAATTGTGTGGACAATTTACTATTTCGTTCCCTCGATTTGCTAAATTGTGCGCACAATTTACTATTTCATTCCCTCGATTTGCTAAATTGTGCGCACAATTTACTATTTTTGCTTCCTTGATTAGTTAAATTGCGTGGACAATTTAATATTTTGTCCCCTCGATTTGCCATATCGCGCAGACAATTTACTATTTCGTTCCCTCGATTTGCTAAATTGTGCGCACAATTTACTATTTTCGCTTCCTTGATTAGTTAAATTGCGTGGACAATTTACTATTTCGTTCCCTCGATTTGCTAAATTGTGCGCACAATTTACTATTTTCGCTTCCTTGATTAGTTAAATTGCGTGGACAATTTACTATTTTGTTTCCTCGATTTGCTAAACCGTGCAGACAATTTACTATTTTGTTTCCTCGATTTGCTAAACCGTGCAGACAATTTACTATTTTGTTTCCTCGATTTGCTAAATCACGCAGACAATTTACTATTTCGTTCCCTCGATTTGCTAAATTGTGCGCACAATTTACTATTTTCGCTTCCTTGATTAGTTAAATTGCGTGGACAATTTACTATTTTGTTCCCTTGATTTGCTAAACCGTGCAGACAATTTACTAGTTTGTTTCCTCGATTTGCTAAATCACGCAGACAATTTACTATTTCGTTCCCTTGATTTGCTAAATTGTGCACACAATTTACTATTTTATTCCCTCGATTTGCTAAATCACGCAGACAATTTACTATTTTAGTTCCCTCGATTTGCTAAAACGCTCGGACAATTTACTAATTCGTTCCCTTGATTTACTAAATTGTGCACACGATTTACCATTTCGTTCGCTCGATTTGCTAAATCGCGCAGACAATTTACTATTTCGTTTCCTCGGTTTGCTAAATCGTGCGGACAATTAGCCTACTATACTTTCCTGCATGTCATGTGCAGGGCTCCGTATTAATCAGAAGCTGAAGAAGCTTTTTTGAATATTAGCACTGGTGCAATTTCTGATACAAACTTCTAGAAGTCATATGCCTGCGTGTGCAATTTAGTTCAGATTCTACACAAGTTTACACAAGTTTTACACCATGTCCTAATCAGCCATGAGTGATTTTGTTTTCTGTCTGGTTAGGACACAGCGTTTATATAGAAGCGCACAAGCAACCGCA
The DNA here is from genome assembly GCF_018812025.1 of Megalobrama amblycephala. Classification (NCBI taxonomy): domain Eukaryota; kingdom Metazoa; phylum Chordata; class Actinopteri; order Cypriniformes; family Xenocyprididae; genus Megalobrama; species Megalobrama amblycephala. The sequence continues at coordinate 34,846,636 of NC_063063.1, forward strand.
ACCCAAAAAGCTTTACCGATCAATCCCACATGTTTAACAGGACAGTGTTCGTAAGACACACAAACGCCACAAAAAGCACACCACAGACAGAGAACGACACTCGATCAAGATGTGCAGTGCTAGAGCTTTAGTTTAGCTGAGTCTTCAGGTTAAAGCCAGTCTAGGCTCTTTTTAATGAAACGCTCATGCTATTGAAATCACCGGACAGTCTTTGGCATGCAGGTGAAAAGCAGAAGATGCAGATTATGAGAAGCTTATGAAGCTGCTGGTGTTTTAATGACTTGTTAAAGCATCAATAATAACTCGGCTGATCACATGTTTAATACTAGTGATATTCCCACTGCCCATCAGCCATGTAGGGTGCTGAGGATTATTGGATTTTTTACATAATCAAACAACAACATGTATTTAGCCAGCCGGAGGGTTGCATGAGAAAACAAGCACTGCTAGCCGAGCCGTTTATCTGTCCTCAGATAAATGTCCTCCAGGAGAAAGCAGCTCTTGAACTGCCCTGGAAAAGCTTAGCGTTGTCAAGCGACAGCATACTGCGGTAATGCTGTAATCACAGGGTATTAGATGACATTAAATCAGGATATCGTGACTGATATTAAAGCACTGCCGCATGAAGAAGGTTCACATAGAATAGTTCTGGTTTTACAACATGTTCGCCCTCTAACAACCATAAACATACTGCCATAAACATAAAAAAATAAATCTATGGCATGTTAGGAAGACAAGTCAATAATTTGCTTTAGGTTTCACACAAACAGAAGTGTTGTCTGCATTTGTCAAACTCAAACATTCAATGCAAAGTAATTGTATAAAAAAAATTAAGCAAATATTTTTCTTTAGTTTAGGGGGAATAAAAGGGGGGAATTAAATGTAAATCTATAAATTATAATATATATATATTAGATTATATATAAATATGAATATATTGAATATAAATAAATTATATATATTTATATATGTGTGTGTGTATATACATATATATATACATATATATAGCTAGAAAACAATGATTTTTTTATTTGTCTACTATTTTATTTTTCTTGCTACTTTATTAAATATATTAAATTATATAAAAAATATTATATATATGTGTGTTTGTGTGTGTAAGTATATATAATGTTTATATATATAGTCAAGATAAAATGTTGAGAATAAAGTCATTAAATTACGAGAACAAATTCGTTAAATTATGAGAAAAATGTCGTTAAATTTCAAGAAAAAAGTCGAGATAAAATGTTGAGAATAAACTCATTAAATTATGAGAAAAAAACTCGTTAAATTTCAAGAAAAAAGTTGAAATAAAATGTTGAGAATAAATTCATTAAATTACGAGAAAGAACTCGTTAAATTACGAGAACAAATTCGTTAAATTATGAGAAAAATGACGTTAAATTTTGAGAAAAAAGTCAAGATAAAATGTTAAGAATAAAGTTATTAAATTAGGAGAAAAAAGTTGTTAAATTTCGAGAAAAAAGTCGAGATAAAATGTTGAGAATAAACTCGTTAAATTTCAAGAAAAAAAGTCGAAATAAAATGTTGAGAATAAAGTCATTAAATTACGAGAAAAAACTTGTTAAATTACGAGAACAAATTCGTTAAATTATGAGAAAAATGACGTTAAATTTTGAGAAAAAAGTCGAGATAAAATGTTGAGAATAAAGTTATTAAATTAGGAGAAAAAAGTCATTAAATTTCAAGAAAAAAGTCGAAACAAAATGTTGAGAATAAACTCATTAAATTACGAGAAAAAAGTCGTTAAATTTCAAGAAAAAAGTCGAAATAAAATGTTGAGAATAAAGTCATTAAATTACGAGAAAAAACTTAATTTAACGACTTTTTTCTCATAATTTAATGAGTTTATTCTCAACATTTTATTTCGACTTTTTTCTTGAAATTTAACGACTTTTTTCTCGAAATTTAACAACTTTAATCTCGAGATGGTTTTATTTTTTTATTATTGCTTGGCCCTAATCCTCTTCCGTAATATATATATATATATATATATATATATATATATATATATAAACAAATTATGGTTTTAAACTGTATTCAGTCCATTTTTCACAACAGGGTTGCAAAAAAAATTGCAAAGCTCATAAAAAATAAAACAAAAACCCAATAACCCATGTAACATTTATTTTGATCCCCTGAGGGATCTTCTGAAGGTGAAGCGCCTCCTTTCACTGACACTTTCTTCATCAACGATTTGACAGCTATAAACCAGGATCCGTTTCCAAACCACGTCAATCCAGATCATCTCGGCTGTTATTAGTTCAGGAACTGCTGAATCAGGGCCTTCCAGTCATTGCTTGATTTCATTCGACAGCAGCAGGAGATCCACACTAATATCAGGCCGTTTCTCAAACACCTTCACTGTAAGCATGTGTCTATATTTGGGCCCTGGATCAGGGTTAAAGCTTGGGACGGGAGTGTGATGTTTGCCCTCAGGGGTAAAAGGTTGCGGTTTGAACGCTGTAGGACGATGTTTTGGGCACAACAGAGAGCGTGGCGTAGCAACAGAAGACGTGTGAAACAGAAAACAGGTATTACCGACTGTCTTTTAAACATCACACGAGGATCTCGAAACCTAAACACACATCCATCAGAAACAAGCCCTTAAACTTCAAAAAGACTGACTGACAAGAGCATGATAGAGTCAAACACAGGACAATCGTGACGGTTCAGGAGGAAAACGGTGTTTGATCAGAGCATTCCTCGCTAAAAAACATTCATATACTTAAGCTGATGTGTGAATGTCACTGCAGAAGTACAAGATATTAAATCGAGAGTCATTCATTGTAAAGAAAGATGAAAGAAACAAATTTGACAAGCTCTAATAAATGATCTGTGGGGGATTTTGAGCTGAAACTTCACACACACATTCTGGGGACTTATATTACATCTTGTGAAAGAGGCATTATAGGACCCCTTTAAATCCTATAGATTTAAAACCTAAATGATGTTTATTAAACTTGTCTTTCCAAAGAATCACAAAGAAAGAATAAATATCAAATAAATAACCGTACAAAATAAACCTTTGCTAAAATAAACCACAAAAAGGGACCGCTTGATGAAACAAAGACAAAAAACAAGTTCATAGTTTGAATGTCATCAGCAATTCAATGTTATTCCAACTTATTTGATCAGTTATGGATCTTATTCATGGGAGACTCAAAATTTCATGCGACATGAATGAAAACGAGACTTGAGACAGACTCGTTTTTATTCACACCAAATTAAATTTGTCGTCTAACCTGATTAAGATGCCTAGTTCTTCAACTACAACGACTATGTTTTTACTACTTATTTTAAATAACATGCATGCAAGAATAACATTCAACATTATGAATCACAATCATTTAAATTGGTTAATTTAAAAAGGGAAACTAGGAATATTAGTATTGTTGAGAGTGCACGGCTACTGATAAACATGTTTTCTTTTCCTCTACATGCCAAAAACTCTCGGTCAAAGAGTATTTTTGGTTGCTACAAGTTGGCACCGATGCCCAGTTTACACGGTCTGTGATTCAATTAGCAGGTGTTTGATGGTCAAGCCGTTCCTGACCAGTGTATCGGGCATCTTGATGCCAACCGTGAGAGAACAGAAGCGGAAAGAAGCACTTACTCTGCACAGCCTCGATCGAGAGAAACACAGTACCTTGCATACCTGCTGGACCAAAATCTTGCCTGGTGAGGAAGATGGCGTGGTCGTGGTGCTCGGCGTGGTCGGGGTCGAGCCTCTGCTGGGTGTTCGCCCAGCGGCACACCTGCTCCAGACTCCGGGACGGATTCCCTCGTTCAATGAGGCTGATGGACTAAAGACACAGAAGACAGCAAAAGGCCAGACGAGTTTATACTAGGTTGTGGATAAAAGTGTCTGTTAAAAGCATACATGTAAATGTGGTAAATTGTGGCAATTTTTTTTTTTTTTAATTAAAAATTAAATTGAATTACACAAAAAATGAAATTATAAATTAAATTAAATAGAAAATTAAATTGAATTAAATAAAAAATGAAATTATAAATTAAATAAAAAATAAATAAAAAATAAATAAAAAATTAAACTGAATTAAACTAAAAATGAAATGATAAATTAAATAAAAAATGAAATTATTAATTAAATTAAATATACAATTAAACTGAATTAAACTAAAAATGAAATTATAAATTAAATGAAATAAAAAATGAAATTATACTTAAATTAAATCAATTAAATAAAAAATTAAATTAAATAAAAAATTAAATACAATTAAATAAAAAATTAATTGAATTGAACTAAAAATTAAATTATAAATTAAATTATAATTCAATTAAATCAATAAAAATAAAAATAAATACAATTAAATAAAAATTAAATTGAATTACACAAAAAATGAAATTATAAATGAAATTAAATAGAAAATTAAATTGAATTAAATAAAAAATGAAATTCTAAATTAAATAAAAAATAAATAAAAATTTTAAAAATAAATAAAAAAATAAACTGAATTAAACTAAAAAATAAAATGATAAATTAAATAAAAAATGAAATTATTAATTAAATTAAATATACAATTAAACTGAATTAAACTAAAAATGAAATTATAAATTAAATTAAATAAAAAATGAAATTATAATTAAATTAAATCAATTAAATAAAAAATTAAATTAAATAAAAAATTAAATACAATTAAATAAAAAATTAATTGAATTGAACTAAAAATTAAATTATAAATTAAATTAAATATGAAATTGAATTAAAGTAAAAATGACATTTTTAATAAAATAAAAAATGAAATTATGAATGAAATTAAATTACTAATTAAATAAAATAAAAATGAAAATATAAATTAAATTAAATAAGAAATTAAATTGAATTAAACTAAAAATGAAATTATAAATTAAATTAAATAAAAATTTTAATTGAATTAAACTAAAAATGAAATTATAAATTACATAAAAATGAAATGAAATTAAATTAAAAATTAAATTAAATAAAAATAAATACAATTAAATAAAAATGAAATTGAATTAAACTAAAAATGAAATTAAAAATTATATTAAAAAATTAAATTAAATTAAACAAAAACTGAAATTATACATTAAATAAAAAAGGAAATTATAAATTAAATAAAATAAAAAATTTAATTGAATTAAACTAAAAATGAAATTATAAATTACATAAAAATGAAATGAAATTAAAAATTAAATTAAATAAAAATAAATACAATTAAATAAAAATGAAATTGAATTAAACTAAAAATGAAATTAAAAATTATATTAAAAAATTAAATTAAATTAAACAAAAACTGAAATTATACATTAAATAAAAAAAGGAAATTATAAATTAAATTAAATAAATTAAATAAACATTTAAATTAATGAATGGAATTCAATTCATAACTGATGAACTTTGCAACATCAACTGTTACTGAACTGAATCAACATGGATCTGAATAATGACACTACTGTCTTCTGTAGAGCTGCTTTACAGCTGAAATTGAAGCCGTTTTTCATTCAAAACTGATAAATCTTGCAACATTTATTCTTCATTATTATCCTGTTTATTAGCTGCGTTTTGAATAAAGTGCTACAGAAATCAAAAGTGCTACTCTTATAGTTTTTGTAAATATTTAAATTAGATTTCATTTTTTTATTTTAATTTTAAAGTTTTAGTATTTTAATTGTGTTTCTGTCATTTTATTCATTAATTTTTTAAATACAACTATATTTTTTTTCATTAAGTTTTAATTTTAGTTTATTATGTTTTGGTTATTTTAGTACTTGATAAATGTTCCCTTGGGAACTAACTGAAATAAACTCATTTTTAATACTTTATTTTATTTCAGTTAATTTTGAAAAGGTTTTTTAGGTTTTACTACACAGGATAAAAGAAACCAGACTACATTAAATACAAGCAACATGATTTGTGTCACACAATCATTCTGTACACTGAACACTTCTGATGTCCTCTCGACGTCCTGAAGCAGAACTAGTTGAGAAGACCAGACTAAACACAAAAACAAACATTTGCCTGCAGTCTGGACTACATGCTCTGATCATTACATATGAGAAACGCATCACTGTGATCTACTTTACAAACACTCTCCTCTAAAGTCTGCATGATCACAAAGATGTTTGAAACAAATAAGGGATGATACGCAGCCAGCCGGTCATTATCGCAAAATAAACCCTGACAGGATGATTATACCCTGATGCAGACGGCACATTATAACACAACTACCGTCCAAATACATCAAAACATGGACATGAAACGCTGTTTTAAGCCTCCATTATTTGGTTATGCAAAAGAAAGAGATTAGCTACTAAAAAATGAAGTAAGAAGCAGCCTGGGGGGAAAAACAAGCAGTTTAGTGCCATTATACAGTATACAAATTAGGGATGTACAATATATCGGCCACCATATTGGTATCGATATATGTTCATTTTTAATGTTATCATTATCGGCCAGATAAAAAATGTGGCCGATATATTAAAGGCGATAAATAATGGATTATTTCCTTCAGATGTGCACTGTTCACCATGATGGTTTTGAATATCTTGAAATATGATTGAAATCACTTCAAAAAGGAAAATACAGTTAAGTTCAACATGTGCAGCACAAGTCTGTCATATAAGATACATAATATTATAATGAGAACATTGTAATTGTGTGTTTGAGACATGGAAACTTTTGTTTTTGTAATAAGGCTCTCAAAAATTATATAAAAATTTTGATTTAGATTTATCGGCCAATATATCGGTTTTTAAATATTAAGAATTATCGGTTATCGATATCGGCCAAAATTTTCATATTGGTGCATCCCTAAGATTTACACCTCAAAGAAGGTGGAGCCTCAGAGCCACACCCACATATTACATCACTGGCATGGACCAATGGTAGTTCAGAGGTGTTAACCAGCCGGAGCAAACTTTTTTATCAATCAGTTTCAAAAATGAATACAAAACCTGTCTTAACTGAAAGAAAACAAGTTGACAAAAAGATTGAATTCAATATTTGGTGATAAAATAGCGTAACAAGTGATTTATACGGTTTTTTTTGTAGGCCGGTCATCACAAGTGTAACTTTGTGCCATTTTGTACAAAATAAAAGCATTTCAAAACAAATTTCCTGGTTAAACATTCAAGCACACTAGTGTGATAACCAGTGCAAATATTTTTCATATTTTATGTAAAACTGATCAAATTATCCACAAATAATGATTTTTTCATTCAGATAAATAAGGCCTACGATCGATCCGCTCCAAAAATAAATACAAAACATGTCCTAATTGAAAAAAAAACAAGTTGACAAAAAGATTGATATCCAATTTTTTGCAGGCCGGTCATTTTTGACCGGGAACGTCACGTGTTATAGTGTTTTCAACACAGCACAAGGTTAAACATGAAAACTGTGACAGTGTCGCTTTCAATAAAATTACAATAAAGCGACTCTCCAGTGTGTTCATGTTTTACTCGTGTCTGAACTCGACAGGAAATGAACCAGTGAAGATTTACACCTCAAAGAAGGCAGAGCCTCAGAGCCACACCCACCTATTACATCACTGGCACGGACCAATGGTAGTTGGAAAGTTTCTACAAAGTTGACTTTGGTAAGCTGTTTCGAACTCCCAAAACGAACTTCTTTTTTCATAATTTTGTTCGAAATTATGTCAATGTTTTGTACTAATGTTCAAAGACCAGATAACTTCACACAAACGTTTTATTAACACTACTAGAAGAACGTTTGTTCATAACCTTGCCACAATGTTTGCTAAAGTTCGTTCCTGTTAGCTAGAGACACAAGAAACATGTGAAAGCTCCAATCAGACTCATGAGCTCCAGCTATGAGCAGCGTCTGAGCTCCAGCGTTCCTCTGGGAGGACGCCGGGCTATTTGAGGACACTTAGCTGTTTGTTTAGCATGAATACCCGCTGGTAAAAAACCCATCTGAGACCGAGCTGAAGCTGAAATTCGATGACTGACTGGCTTTCTGTTCAGCTTCCAAAATATACCAACAACTCGCTGCGACACAAGCAGACTAAACACGGCAAACCCCAGCGGCCTGAAATCACTGACCCAGAACGGACACAATGATCATCAATCACACACGATTACAGCCCAAAGCCATTCAACATCACACGTAGAATATATATATATATATATATATATATATATATATATATATATATATATATAAAGATATAATATATATTTTAAGCCATTTTATAGGTATTAACATTTTTTCATTTTTTGTCAATAGTGAAAACATTTGCAAAAAAAATCAAAATTTAAGTAATTGTAAATTATTTATCTTACTATTAATACCCTTAAAATGTCCAAAAATATATATCTTATATTTTCAAATATATCTATAAATATATCTTAATTGCATGTTCTAGTCACATTTAACACTAAACAATTAGTAGATTAACAAAATATGAAATATTATAAAAATATAAAAAAAAAAAAAATTCTTTAAATATCTTTAAAATGTCTTCAAATATAACTTAAAATATTATATTAAGATAATAACTGTATATAGTGGAGTCCAAAAGTGAACTACTAAAAATGCTTAAATTTTGCATAATTTCTAATTTAATACAGACTTTTTGTCATTTTAATGTCAGCATAACAATTTAAGGGGGGAAAAATTACCATGAGCATAAGAATGTCTTATCATTCAGAATTTTAATGAACAAAACCTGACAATCGTGCATAATTGTGCAAATCTGTTGCTGTTGTTTGCATCAAAATGTTTTGAAGGCTTTGTTCATTTCCAGGTTGAAGAAGAATCTTTTTTTGCTATATGTCAACCTCAATTAATATTCTTCAACACTGTTACATTTGCAGCTCTCAACTTCCAGTCAATCCCAGAAGTGTTGCAAGCGGGCAGGAAGGACATGCGGTGACAAGAACTCGTGCCCATGTTTATAAATGACATCAAAATGCCATCTGCTCGGATAATGCAATGGAAATTAAAAATACTTGTACATGCAGTGCGTCTCTAAAATGACATGTACAGAAAGTGACGAATTAATGCAGTGTCTTGTGAGTAATGAGGACACATGCAGGATTGGCATGTCGCTGGATTCGCACTGGCGCAGGGTGTCAGCATTAATCTTTCAAGACGCACGGCAGAGAGTCAGGTGGAAATCTATCATTCCTGCTGGGAATCAGGACATCGGCTCTCACACACACGTGCACTCAGTCACTCACACTTAAAGGGTTAGTTCACCCAAAAATGAAAATTCTGTCATTTATTACTCACCCTCATGCCGTTCCACACCTGTAAGACCTTTGTTCATCTTCAAAACGCAAATTAAGATATTTTTGATGAAATCCGATGGCTCAGAGAGGCCTGCATAGCCAGCAATGACATTTCCTCTCTCAAGATCCATTAATGTACTAAAAACATATTTAAATCAGGTCATGTGAGTACAGTGGTTCAATATTAATATTATAAAGCCACGAGAATATTTTTGGTGCGCCAAAAAAACAAAATAACGACTTATTTAGTGATGGCCGATTTCAAAACACTGCTTCAGGAAGATTCGGAGCATAATGAATCAGTGTGTCGAATCATGATTCGGATCGCGTATCAAACTGCCAAACTGCTGAAATCACGTGACTTTGGCGCTCTGAAACTGCGGATTCGACACACTGATTCATAACGCTCCGAAGCTTCCTGAAGCAGTGTTTTGAAATCGGCCATCACTAAATAAGTCGTTATTTTGTTTTTTTGGCGCACCAAAAATATTCTCGTGGCTTTATAATATTAATATTGAACCACTGTACTCACATGAACTGATTTAAATATGTTTTTAGTACATTAATGGATCTTGAGAGAGGAAATGTCATTGCTGTCTATGCAGGGCCATCGGATTTCATCAAAAATATCTTAATTTGTGTTCTGAAGATTAACAAAGGTCTTACGGGTGTGGAACAGCATGAGGGTGAGTAATAAATGACAGAATTTTCATTTTTGAGTGAACTAACCCTTTAAAGTTAATGCAAAGTTTCTCAGGAGAATGCTAAAGTTTTGCTAGTGAATGCACAGTTTGAACGGCAAAGCACTGAAATGTAATTTTCCTCCCGTCTCGTGTTGTTTTCATCACCTTGACCAGTACAAATATGAATTATATTCACAGGAGAACTTCACTGGATGACGCACAAACTTTTGTCACCAAAAACTATTATAAACATTGTGAAAAGCTGATGAAGTTCTGTGTAACATCTGAGATCCTACAGTTCACCTGTGCTTTACTTCCAGAATAAACTCTGAGAAAGCTTGAAGTGTTTGTCAAGCTCAGTCTCTCTTTCTATTTCCAGCTGCAAACAGGTGTGAAAGCAGGTTGTTCAGCTCTTCTCTGATACGGGAGCGTGTTTGCCAGCTGGTAGCTCATCAAACCCACACACTGCCACTGATCAAACAGCAGAGACGCGTTCCAGATGGCTAGTTATTAGCTAAATAACCTCATGCTATTTCACGAAAAGCTTTAATAATTTCTGAGTAGAGGCTGTAGGAGCAAATGTACGTTCCCTGCTGTCAGTGATCATCAGCTCTAGTTCAGACCGCACATGAACATGATTGACCAGCAGCTCCATTATTATTTTCAACTGAATTGCTATAATATGAATTGATTGTTTACACTATACTGTACAAACAGCTGAATGTTACAGGCGTTTATGGTAAGGGTGCTCCGACTGATTGGCACCAATCGTTATTATTGGGCGATAATAGCTTTATATAGTTGGATCTGTGATCAGGGTTGCCAGGTTTTCAAACAAAATCTGCCCAATTGCAAAATACGTGTTTTGGCGGGGATCCTCTGGTAAAATTCGCATTCTAGGTGCTAAATATCACTGTCGGTGGTCTCTATAAAGGCTGATCAGATGACTGAAAATTTGTAAAACAATTTTTCTATGTGCAGCTAAAAGTGCTTCTAGGGCTGTCACTAACGATTATTTTGGTAATCAAGTAATCGGTTGATTATTTTGACGATTAATTGAGTAATCGGATATTTTTGGGTGTTAATAAAAATAGACCTAAGCCTTTAAAATGACTTAAAATACATACATAATAACAACGAGGCAATAATATTTGGTTCAAAACAAGTATTAAAAGCACGTAATATGGTTTTATTGAACAACAATGTTAAAATACATAATATAAACAATCATCTTTTGTGCATTATGTGTTATAATAAATGCCTGCAGAGGGCACTAATGGCCTGTTGTTGTTACACTTTACAGCAGATCAAATCCGTGTTTAATAACGACATTTAATTCAAATCTCCATGTAATCTTTAATATTTGGCAACTTCTTTATGAAAGAAATGCTACTGTAATTACTAGGTTTAAACTTATATTTTGAACAGTTCGCATATTTAGAAAGATACTGATGTGTTCTCCTGTGTTGGCGTAGGTTTATAAATGAATTACCTTACAAATCTGATGAAACAGCGCACAACTCTGAGCTTCGAGTTTGCACTTAAATGGCCGAATACACAGTCGAAATTCCCGGTTTGGTGAGCATTCGCTAAAACTCAGTGAGTTTTGTTTTAAGTGAACATAAATAGTTGGGAAATAAGTCACATGACATGTGTAACAGTATATTGGATCCGTGCAATCGGTCTTAAAGTGACAGCAGCCTAATATTCCAGCTGCCGACTGTGTCATGAATGTTAATCAAACACCAACAGACAAAGAGAAAATCACTCATTGCTCTTTAGTAGATTTAGTAGGATAATTTAATATACATTGTTGTTAAGAATAGTATTATTTATTTCTGTGATCGGTATCAGAGATCGTATCGGCCAGTACTGCTTCCAGTCACGAAAATCCTGATCGGAGCACCCTTAGTTTCTGTCTCTACTGAATATAGTTGAAATAAGTGTTTATGCTCAACGTTCACCTGACGATATCCCACCAGGATCATTCGGACCAGTACAATGTTGATGTTGGTTCCCAGAGACTCATCGTGGTAGATTTCATCAACCTGCGGACACAGAAAGAAGAAAAAACAACAACAACGAAAACAGTCAGATGAAATCTGAACGCATTAAACTTTAGACCAGTAATGCAAAACTCACTGAAAACCCTTAAAGTCAAATTAAAACCACTTTACTTCTGACTGAACATTTTGCATGATATACACAAACATGCTTGAGTTTGATCATTTTTTTTAAAGAACAAAAAACCAAAAATGACTTTAAATTTCATAATAAACATCAAGAGTAAAACAATTGCCAGGAAAAGAGAGATTTTCTTTTCTACCCTCAGAGCAGATATCTTCATTTTGCTCATAATTCACTTTTGTAATGCCAACAGTTCATATTTTTGTGTTTTTGTGGAGCGTTGGGTTTGGCGTTATGAAGAAGTCGTCCACAAATAAAGAGGAAACTAGCTGTCAACAACCATAGAAATTAAAGTCCACACTAATTTTGTCAACACTAATAAACAACTCAACAGTACTATTTAATACTCAGTACAATGAAAATATGATACATGTACACTAGTATAATAATTGAGCATCAATAATAGCTGATAATAACTGAGCAGCAAATCATCATATTAGAATGATTTCTGAAGGATCATGTGGTAATGATGCTGAAAATTCAGCTTTGATCACAGGAATAAATTACATCAGTTGTTAACGTTTTTATGGCTACACAAGTGCTCTGTTACAAAACAAAAGGTGATGTCATTAAAATGACACTTTTGACACTTCTGAACACTAGGCATCATTGCTGACTTTGAAAATGGTTACAGAGGAAAAACATGTGTAAGTCTAAGAGAAAAAAAATTTCGAGAACATTCTGAGAACATTCCAAAAAACATCCTGAAAACATTCTGAGAATACCCGAGAACATTCCGAGAACATCCTGAGAACATTTCGAGAACATTCCAAAAACCATTCTGAGAACACTCCGAGAACACCCTGAGAACATTTCGAGAACATTCCAAAAACCATTCTGAGAACAGTCCGAGAGCACCCTGAGAACACTCCGAGAACACCCTGAGAACATTTTGAGAACATTCCAAAAACCATTCTGAGAACACTCCGAGAGCACCCTGAGAACATTTCGAGAACATTCTGAGAACATTCCAAAAACCATTCTGAGAACACTCCGAGAACACCCTGAGAACATTTTGAGAACATTCCAAAAACCATTCTGAGAACACTCCGAGAGCACCCTGAGAACATTTCGAGAACATTCTGAGAACATTCCAAAAACCATTCTGAGAACACTCCGAGAACACCCTGAGAACATTTCGAGAACATTCTGAGAACATTCCGAAAACATTCCGAGAACACTCAACAAAAACATTGTGAAAACATTCCTTGAACATTCTGAGAACTTTCCAAAAACTATTCTGAGAACACTCCGAGAACACCCTGAGAACATTTCGAGAACATTCCAAAAACCATTCTGATAACACTCCGAGAACACCCTGAGAACATTTCGAGAACATTCCAAAAACCATTCTGAGAACACTCTGAGAACACCCTGAGAACATTTCGAGAACATTCCAAAAACCATTCTGAGAACACTTCGAGAACACCCTGAGAACATTTCGAGAACATTCCAAAAACCATTCTGAGAACACTCTGAGAACACCCTGAGAACATTTCGAGAACATTCCAAAAACCATTCTGAGAACACTTCGAGAACACCCTGAGAACATTTCGAGAACATTCCAAAAACCATTCTGAGAACACTTCGAGAACACCCTGAGAACATTTTGAGAACATTCCAAAAACCATTCTGAGAACACTCCGAGAGCACCCTGAGAACATTTCGAGAACATTCTGAGAACATTCCAAAAACCATTCTGAGAACACTCCGAGAACATCCTGGAGTAATGATGCTGAAAATTCAGCTTTGATCACAGAAATAAATTACACTTTACTATATATTCACACAGAAAACAGCTATTTAAATTGTAATATTATTTCACAATTTTACTGTATTTTTTATCAAATAAAAGCAGCTTTGGTGAGCAGAATTTTAAATATTTTTAAAATTGTAATTATTCCAAATTTTTGATTGGTAGTATACATGCAATCTTCAGTATTACCATATATTACCACCAATTAAGGTACAAACTGTCCACTTCTTTGGTACTATAACACTGACTAAAGAAGCATCACAAATTATAATTAGATTTTTTTAATTTCTAAAGAAAATGTGAGTGATGCAGGCCAACGCTGTGACGCACACAATGAACTTTAATACTTAGTTTTAAAGGTTTCATCATAAACAAAAACAAAAACAACAGCAGCATGTTTGTTTAGTCTCTCAGGATGTAGGAAGGTGAATGAACAATGTTTAATGACGTCCTGCAGGTGTCTGAACTTTAAAGAAGGTAATGTAACGCAGAAAGTGTGCCTGATAAACACAGCTGGAAACCAGTTTCCAGTGGAACATTATTCTGACCGGTGCTTACAGCACAGACACGACAGACCACCCGACACGGCTGCCAAACGCTTCTGGAAGCACATTCACATGCTGTTCGAATGCTCTCTTGAGTAGGTACTTGTTTTGTATAAGTAATTACTCTTGTGGCCTCATGGGACAGTAAAGTTCAGAATCTCGCCGGAAGCCTAGGTCATCCAGGTATTTTTTGCCTACGAGTACTGTGAATTCAGACGCGTACTGTTTTTCGCCTACTATATAGTAGGGAAGTATGCGATTTCAGATGCAGCCATTATGTTCTGAAATGCTGCATTCTCAGTGTCGCCACAAGGATGCGCTATAATGAGTCTTCATCTATGGTCAGTTTTCTTAATCAGTTCATTAACTGTCATGAGGTTTAAATTATATGTAGAAAGCAATCAAAGTATGCTCCCTTTACAATCGCTGGAGCTGTCAATCAAACAGAGCGAGTTTATCAGTGGACTCGCGTCAAAACTCCCGTATTATTCAAAAAATATCTTACATTGCGTTTGCACCATTAGTTACGATGAAAGCATTTGTTAATGTGCAGAAATTGACGAGATCACTGCTTTCATGCGCTCAACAACATGTCTGTGATCGACTACAATGTTCATCACTGCAACCTTTCATGCCACGATCTCAATATAATGCCATAGATCTAAATGTGATGCAACACTTTTCACGATTAGTGAACCTTGAGAGCTGTAATAGTAAAAACGTGCTAAAAGTTTTCAAGAGAAAAATACTTAGCTATTTCATATGCAAAGATGTCAGCCAATCACAGCAGTGGGCGTTTACACTGACGTCTCACAGCAGACACGCCCCTTAAAACAGAGCGTTCAAATCAGAGGGATAAAATCAGGGTAGGAAAAATGCCTTTTATTTCTAAATTATGACAGTTTTTGATGTAAAAAGCATGCTAAAATTATAAGTGCGCCCCAGGAAACATTATAAAACAATAAAACAACAAAGTGCATGACCCCTTTAAATAATTTGCGGCATAATTTTCGGCCTGGCTACACATTGTTAAGCAATATTCAAAGCTAATTGCACATTCATATTCTTATATGCAACATAATTTTTAATGAAAAATTCTAGTAAAATTGCTAGTAAATTTAACAAATAACTACAAACAAACGGTAACATTGAATTAAACGTAAAATTTGGAATAATGTACTGGACACTACCATGCAAAAGTTTGGAATAATTAAGAATTTTTTGAATGTTAAAAGTGTTAATGTTAAAGTCTCTTCTGCTCAACAAGGATGCATTTATTTGATCAAAAATACAGTAATATTGTGAAATGTTATTATAATTCAAACACTGTAAGATTTACTTTAAAACGATTTTAACTCAGAAATTGCTAGTGAATTTCACAAATACTTACAAAGAAACACCAAGCAACACACTGAATTAAACATGAATCAATATAATACTCCAAAAATGTCAAAAATGTCTTTCTGGCTTTAACTTCCCAATGGACACGCATGGAAAAGCCACAACGAAATCAAAAACACAAGGAATTTCTTTGAGCTCAGTGAAGTCTGACTCTGAATTCATTTGTTTCATTTGATTCTGCTGGGTATTTTCTGCAGCGTCTTCTTCAAAAAGACACACTTCACCACAGTTTGCAATGCCAAAAATGTCTGACCTACAAAAAAATGCCGTTTGTGACACGCGGTTAATGAGCCTCTGGTGTGGAATTTAAACAAAACCCTGCACTGAATCAATCTGGCGTGTTCAATCGCTGCCGTACCGTTCGCGAGACATGTCTGCTCGGGTCTGAGCGCCGCGCACGCAGCCAGAGGGAAAACAGCAGGGATATTTTTTCCATATATCAGGAAAGACACTTGACAAACACTTGATCCTGCAGCTGGGGTCACAGAGTTTACAAATGCATTCTGGTTAAACACACGGCCGCCGTTTCCTCCCAGCTCTGTTTTTGTGCCTCATGCTGGTTTGGCCCGGTGTGGTTGAAATTGAGCAGTGGTGAGGGTTGAAGAGCAGCCTGGGGAATATGGGTAAGATAGCACTGAAGGAATCAGTTCAGGTTAAACCCTCTTGAGTTACCCGCCCTCTCGGTAAGGTCACCTTTACAGCACACCTGCAATAACACCACTCGGTTTTTCACACACTGAGGAAAGAACCGATACAAAAACAACGGAAGACAATAAATACAAAATAAACAAGTACACAATGGGACATTATCTAAAACGTCCAAACAAAGAATGATGCACAAAAGTAGGGCTGCACGATTCATCGAAAGTGATTTGAGTAATTAAATATATGTGCTGCATGTTTCAGAGTAAAACAACCATCTTCCCAAACTTGTAAAGAGACGCTTATCAGCAAAAGAAATGCTTTAAGGGCTTTTTTCAACAAAATTAAAATTTGGCAGTTTAATGTTTGAACATGATACGGAAGAGGATTAGGGCCAAGCAATAATAAAAAAATAAAACCATCTCGAGATTAAAGTTGTTAAATTTCGAGAAAAAACTTGTTAAATTTCGAGAAAAAAATTGAGATAAAATGTTGAGAATAAAGTAATTAAATTATGAGAAAAAAGTCGTTTAATTACGAGAAAAAGGTTGTTAAATTATGAGAACAAATTTGTTAATTTAACGAATTTGTTCTCGTAATTTAAAGGGCACCTATTATGCAAAATTCACTTTTACATGGTGTTTGACCATAAATGTGTGTTGGCAGTGTGTGAGCAAAACCACCCTAGAATGAGAAAAATCCACCCAGTGGTTTTTTTACAATCTCAATAATTCATAAGCACTGTCTCAGAACGCCCTGTTCTAAGATTGCTCTCACTGTGACGTAGAATTGCGCTAAGCCCCACCCACGTGGTTTGACTGACAATCTGGTTTTGGCATAGACCCCGCCCTCGGTGATCGGTCAACCATCCTCCATTGTTTCAACGACAGCCGGTAATGTCTCCTAAGAAACATAAGTGTTCTGTTGTGGGATGTAATAATGAACATAGTAGTTTTCACTTACTTCCGACATCAGAGCCACTGAAAACGCAGTGGATGGATTTTATTTACGAAGGAAAGGTGCCACTCAAAATTCCAAAATACGTTTATGTTTGAGCGAATCATTTTTTGACTGACTGTTTTGAGAACGAGGGTCAATTCAAAGCAGGTCTTGCTTCAAAGTTAATCCTCAAGTGTGGATCGTTGCCTACTGTTCGCGATCCAACGTCACCTCCAGAAGAAGTAAGTGTATTTAATGTTTTTTGAGCAAATAGTCATTTCAGTCGATGTCAGCCAGTTCAATAACAAATGCGTCTAAAGTTGTTGTCGTCGTCGTAGAATGTCTGTGTATATAATTGAAACCTTGTTTGTATAGTGTGTATCCACACGTATATATATATATTTTTTTAAAGATATTGTATTAAAAACTGTGTATGTTTACTTAGCAAACGTTATCACAGTATTTGTGTTTGTAGTTTCAAAAAATTGCGCGAACGTTATCACAGTGTGTGTGTGTGTGTGTGTTGCACATCCATAATTGCAAAGGGGACGCGATTAAAACTCTGTAAGTACATAAATGTATCAAATAACCATTCAGAGACGTCCTGCTCCATTCTCAATTGTGTTTCTTCTGCCGGAGTCTCTTCATCATCTGGGTCTGATTCCGGTTCAAACATGTACGGCTGAATGCCATTCAAAACAGCGGGTCTCTCACTCTCAGCCATTCTGCTTCACCGACTGTTTATTGCCATAGGTATGCAAGTTACGCCCTCATCCAAAGGCAGGGCGGGGATATGCAGCTCATTTATATTTAAGGTGGTACACACCAAAACAGCTCTTTTTAAAACAGGCCCCAAAAATGACATTTTCAAATGGTTATAATAAATTAACTGTGGGGTATTTTGTGCTGAAACTTCACAAATACATTCTGGGGACACCCAAGACCAATATTACATCTTGTAAAAAGGGGCATAATAGGTGCCCTTTAACAACTTTTTTCTCATAATTTAATGACTTTATTCTCAACATTTTATCTCGACTTTTTTCTCGTAATTTAACGACTTTTTTCTCGTAATTTAACAAGTTTATTCTCAACATTTTATCACGACTTTTTTCTCGTAATTTAACGACTTTTTTCTCGTAATTTAACACGTTTATTCTCAACATTTTATCTCGACTTTTTTCTCGAAATTTAACAAGTTTTTTTCTCGTAATTTAACAAGTTTTTTCTCGTAATTTAATGACTTTATTCTCAACATTTTATCTCGACTTTTTTCTCGTAATTTAACGACTTTTTTCTCGTAATTTAACACGTTTATTCTCAACATTTTATCACGACTTTTTTCGCGTAATTTAACAACTTTTTTCTCGTAATTTAACGACTTTTTTCTCGTAATTTAACACGTTTATTCTCAACATTTTATCTCGACTTTTTTCTTGAAATTTAACAAGTTTTTTTCTCGTAATTTAACAAGTTTTTTTCTCGTAATTTAATGACTTTATTCTCAACATTTTATCTCGACTTTTTTCTCGTAATTTAACTACTTTTTTCTCGTAATTTAACACGTTTATTCTCAACATTTTATCACGACTTTTTTCTCGTAATTTAACGACTTTTTTCTCGTAATTTAACAAGTTTATTCTCAACATTTTATCACGACTTTTTTCTCGTAATTTAACGACTTTTTTCTCGTAATTTAACGACTTTTTTCTCGTAATTTAACACGTTTATTCTCAACATTTTATCACGACTTTTTTCTCGTAATTTAACGACTTTTTCCGCGTTTGAGCGCGATCAGTCATAAGTATCAATTTACATTCATAATCGGCCTTACAATCGTTACGTGTGTGCGCGACTTAAAGCCACGCACACACTTAGTGGATTCATTATGTCGGACTCACCGCAGGTAACTCATAATCTGCAGTTGTTACTCCTGTCTCCTGACAAAAACATTGCATGCGGCGCCTGTGGAGTGTGGAAAGTTACTGGAGCGTGCAGCCGCGCTCGTCTCTCACAACGAACGTCATGGCAGTGATTGACAAGCCAGAGGGCCAATCGTTTACGCGATGATCGCGTAAACGATTGGCTGATGTTTTTAAGGCCCTACCTCGTGCACAGATGATGTATATTGATAATATTACTTTCAGTGCACCTAATAAATAGTCTTTTATCAGTTAGTAAAGACAGTTTCAAGTAATATTGCAAAAATGTATAAATCAAAACATCCTCTTTAGCACCTTTAACGACTTTTTTCTCGTAATTTAATTACTTTATTCTCAACATTTTATCTCGACTTTTTTCTCGAAATTTAATGAGTTTTTTTCTCGTAATTTAACGAGTTTATTCTCAACATTTTATCTCGACTTTTCTCTCGAAATTTAACGAGTTTTTTTCTCGTAATTTAACGAGTTTATTCTCAACATTTTATCTCGACTTTTCTCTCAAAATTTAATGAGTTTTTTTCTCGTAATTTAACGAGTTTATTCTCAACATTTTATCACGACTTTTTTCAAGAAATTTAACGACTTTTTTCTCGTAAATTAAATACTTTATTCTCAACATTTTATCTCGACTTTTTTCTCGAAATTTAAAGGTGCTAAAGAGGTTCTTTTTGTCGACTGAGTTTTTGAAATGAGCGCATGGGTAAGAACAACCCCCCTCCTTCACAGCTCATTTAGAGGGAACGCCTTCCAAAACTCGTGCACGAGTGTTTACCACCGGCATTCGCTGTGTTATTAAGCCGGGCACACTAGTCGTTAACTAGCTAAAACATTCTGACTATGCTCAACATACAGAGATTGTTTCCTGCTCCTGAAGCAGATTTATATACTTTCACATGGAATTTGAACACCGACTGTAATCGCAGACTGAAAGCAACTGGCTCTGACTGGACGCGTTTGAGCGCGATCAGTCATAAGTATCAATTTACATTCATAATCGGCCTTACAATCGTTAAGTGTGTGCGCAACTTAAAGCCACGCACACACTTAGTGGATTCATTATGTCGGACTCACCGCAGGTAACTCATAATCTGCAGTTGTTACTCCTGTCTCCTGACAAAAACATTGCATGCGGCGCCTGTGGAGTGTGGAAAGTTACTGGAGCGCGCAGCCGCGCTCGTCTCTCACAAGGAACGTCATGGCAGTGATTGACAAGCCAGAGGGCCAATCGTTTACGCGATGATCGCGTAAACGATTGGCTGATGTTTTTAAGGCCCTACCTCGTGCACAGATGATGTATATTAATGTTATTACTTTCAGTGCACCTAATAAATAGTCTTTTATCCGTTAGTAAAGACAGTTTCAAGTAATATTGCAAAAATGTATAAATCAAAACATCCTCTTTAGCACCTTTAACGACTTTTTTCTCGTAATTTAATTACTTTATTCTCAACATTTTATCTCGACTTTTTTCTCGAAATTTAACGAGTTTTTTTTCTCGTAATTTAACGAGTTTATTCTCAACATTTTATCTCGACTTTTCTCTCAAAATTTAACGAGTTTTTTCTCGTAATTTAACGAGTTTATTCTCAACATTTTATCACGACTTTTTTCAAGAAATTTAACGACTTTTTTCTCGTAAATTAAATACTTTATTCTCAACATTTTATCTCGACTTTTTTCTCAAAATTTAACGAGTTTTTTCTCGAAATTTAACAACTTTAATCTCGAGATGGTTTTATTTTTTTATTATTGCTTGGCCCTAATCCTCTTCCATAATAATAATAATAATACTCTATTTTTATTTTAAAGTGAAATATTACAATAGTGATATTTCTTATTTTGTTTTGATTTAGCATTTTTTATTTACTACTAATAATAATAATATTATCATTTATTATTGTTATTGTTATTATTATTATTACTATTATTATTATTTTATAGCCATAGCGATTTATAATCACAACTTTTTGGCCAAACTATATATTTTTTTATTATTAAATAATATATATTTGTATTTGTTGTTTATATTTCTATTTAATATTATTATTATTATTATTATTATTATTATCACTTATACAAAATCACAACATTTTGGCAAAACAGTAATATTATTATTTTATTATTTGTATTAAATAATACATATTTTAATTAGTATTAATTATATACAATTACATAATATTAGCATATTATTAATATATCTTATTTTGTTTTGATTTAGCAAGATTGTATTTAATAATAATAATAATACTTATTATTATTATTATTATTGTTCTAATTATTGTTCTAATTATTATTATTATATGATATATCTATATTATATTTGGCCAAATTGTGCAGCTTTACAAAAAGCCACATACATTTTTTAAATTGCATTTTAAATCATTTCAATATTAATATAATAATTATAATTTTTATAGCCACATTTATAATCACAACATTTTGGCCAGATTGTGCTATTATTATTATATTAGGCTATTTTTATGAAATAATATATTTTTTTGATTTTACAGTATTAATTACAATACGAACACTTATTTTGTTTTGATTTAGCATATTTATATTTTATTTAATAATAATAATTATTATTATTATGCAGCTATACTGATATAAAATCACAACATTTTGGCCAAACTGTGCAGCTCTACAAACAAGAACAGCATTTTAATTCCATTTTAAATCACAATCACAATTTTGTATATATATTTTGTGCAGCCCTACACAAGAATTCCAGCATGTTTTTCTCCTAACCAGCCATTTCCAAATCACTACAGAAGGTCTCTTGGCAATAAACACAAACTGACAGGACCAAATACTGCATTAGTCTCCAAAAAGGCTGAGGAGCAAAATTCATGCTACATAAAATGTTTAGAAGAACACGCAGCAATGAGACTGTGAAGAGTTTCTGCAGTTGTTCAGTCCTTTACAAGTGATGAGTAATTATAGTTACTCACAACATCACGTTCACACGCTCTTCAGATGTTGTCATCTCCTCTGCCAGAGCACAAATAAACTCACTGACCACTTCAGTCACGTCTGATTTAGTTCTGAGTGCTTGATTGCTGGAAAAGTGCTAATTGGTCAAATAAAAAATGTCCTTTAAAAAGCATATCTGCTCTAAAATCGGCACTCGCAACCAATTTCACTTCAGCAATATGACATTTCCAAGTTAAACTGGATATAAGAGAAAAAATGCAGTGCAGAATGTGAAAAACCTGTACATTACATTTACGCATTTGACAGACATTTATATCCAAAGCGACTTACTGCATTCAAGGTATACATTTTACAAGGTATACTCATGCATTGCCCGGGAATCAAACCTATGACTTTGCGTAGCTAGCAATTACTGTTAGAGCTACAGGAATACTGCACAATGTGCATTAAGAGAACACATCATTCCATTCCCCTGCGCTGCTTTTCCCTTGTTTTTCTATGTAAACATGCGTTAGACGGATGTGTTTGACCGTTGCGTTTTTTGCAACATTTTGCAAAACATAACATTCAAAAATGCAGCGCTCACGTTAAAAGTAGTTCAAATTTTTTAAAAATTGTGTGTTTTTAACAGCAAAAACACATTCTTTGTGAATACCCCTAGAAGTGTAATTTTGTGTGTAATATATAGGGACATTGTTTGCTTTTTTGACAAATCAGGTTTGAAAAAAGCCAGTCTCTAAACATCTGTCAGCGATGCAACAAACTAGCTAAAATAACTATTCCTCCATCTGGAAATGTACACAGGCTGTAATTACGTCCAGGTTTAGGTTGCAGACTCTGCATGACGCAATCGGCATCCCGCCATGCTGACACTTGCCTGGAATGATGCGAGCGGATATGGAGCTGTGATCCAGACTCTTTCGAGTGTCCTGAAGATCCATAAACAGCCTCTCCAGATTGAAAGGAGACATGCCAAGCACCTCCACCGTGATGAAAGCGTGCGCTTCCATTATTTGTGAACGTGTCTGCAAATTTACGAGGTGAGACCCTGTCCGACGACCTTCACGAGAGGCTCGTTTGTGTTTATTTACGGTGAATGGCCCGAGTGAGCTCTGGAAAACTGCCTCAGTCTCTACAGGACACATATACACATGTCAGGCCATCAGTCACAGGCGAATGTGAACGTCTGACAGACACCTGGATATAAAAACACACTCTGACAGGAGCTGAACGCAGCCTGGAGACAGAAATAAAGCCGCCGACGGCTAATGCAACAAACCTGCATGACTTCACAACTGAAAAAAGTAGGGCTGCCCATGACTAAGGATTCTTCTAGTCAACTAAAAGTCGACTGGTCATGCATTTATGATTTTACACTGCGTGATGGCATCGGAAAAAGGGTTGAGTTTTCTGAGTTGGAGTCGGATGGAAAGATGAAGTTGTTAACTCGTTGTCAGTGAAGTTGTCGCTGACTCGTTTTCTCCGCAGTATAGAGAGAAAAGCATGTTAAAGGTGCAGTAAGCAATTTCTGAGAATTCTGTTGATATTTGAAATCCTTTGTAATGTCTCTCAGCCTTTCTTCAAATCTCCCTCTCCTCCTTCATCATGAGTGGACACGACCCCCTACTGCTGATTGGCTCACTCTCTCTCCTCCCCCATCATGAGTGTACACGCCCCCTACTGCTGATTGGCCAAATGTCTCTCCTCCCCCACTATGGGTAAACACACCCCCTACTGCTGATTGGGTCACTCTCTCTCCTCCTCCATCATGAGTGTACACGCCCCCTACTGCTGATTGGCCAAATGTCTCTCCTCCCCCACTATGGGTAAACACACCCCCTACTGCTGATTGGGTCACTCTCTCTCCTCCTCCATCATGAGTGGACACGCCCTCTACTGCTGATTGGGTCACTCTCTCTCCTCCTCCATCATGAGTGGACACACCCTCTACTGCTGATTGGCTCACTCTCTCTCCTCCCCCCATCATGAGTGGACACGCCCTCTACTGCTGATTGGGTCACTCTCTCTCCTCCTCCATCATGAGTGGACACACCCTCTACTGCTGATTGGCTCACTCTCTCTCCTCCTCCATCATGAGTGTACACGCCCCCTACTGCTGATTGGCCAAATGTCTCTCCTCCCCCACTATGGGTAAACACACCCCCTACTGCTGATTGGGTCACTCTCTCTCCTCCTCCATCATGAGTGGACACGCCCTCTACTGCTGATTGGCTCACTCTCTCTCCTCCCCCCATCATGAGTGTACACGCCCCCTACTGCTGATTGGCCAAATGTCTCTCCTCCCCGACTATGGGTAAACACACCCCCTACTGCTGATTGGGTCACTCTCTCTCCTCCTCCATCATGAGTGGACACGCCCTCTACTGCTGATTGGGTCACTCTCTCTCCTCCTCCATCATGAGTGGACACACCCTCTACTGCTGATTGGCTCACTCTCTCTCCTCCTCCATCATGAGTGTACACGCCCCCTACTGCTGATTGGCCAAATGTCTCTCCTCCCCCACTATGGGTAAACACACCCCCTACTGCTGATTGGGTCACTCTCTCTCCTCCTCCATCATGAGTGGACACGCCCTCTACTGCTGATTGGCTCCCTCTCTCTCCTCCCCCCATCATGAGTGTACACGCTCCCTACTGCTGATTGGCCAAATGTCTCTCCTCCCCCACTATGGGTAAACACACCCCCTACTGCTGATTGGGTCACTCTCTCTCCTCCTCCATCATGAGTGGACACGCCCTCTACTGCTGATTGGGTCACTCTCTCTCCTCCTCCATCATGAGTGGACACGCCCTCTACTGCTGATTGGCTCACTCTCTCTCCTCCCCCCATCATGAGTGTACACGCCCCCTACTGCTGATTGGGTCACTCTCTCTCCTCCTCCATCATGAGTGGACACGCCCTCTACTGCTGATTGGGTCACTCTCTCTCCTCCTCCATCATGAGTGGACACGCCCTCTACTGCTGATTGGCTCACTCTCTCTCCTCCCCCATCATAAGTGGACACGCCTCCTACTCCTGATTGGCTCTCTCTCCCTCCTCCCCCACTATGAGTGGACACGCCCCCTACTGCTGATTGGCTCACTCTCTCTCCTCCACCATCATGAGTGGACACGCCCCTACTGCTGATTGGCCAAATGTCTGTCCTCCCCCACTATGAGTGGACACGCCCCCTACTGCTGATTGGCTCACTCTCTCTCCTCCACCATCATGAGTGGACACGCCCCCTACTGCTGATTGGCTTAAGATACTAATTAAGCTTCCACACTCCACAAAATCACATGGATATGTTGCTAATAATAGTGCACATTTATCTAGGTTAACGTTAGAGCGAACGACCATGTAAAGTGGCTAACGTTTGGCTCCCTCGAACACGTTTCAAATGTTTAGCCATGTTTGAGGTCAAAGAATGATTGGTGTGAAAACAATTGGATTTCCTGCCAGACATAATTACCACATGCACGAGCCGTATTAATGATCCGTCCATCACTGACTGCGTGAGTTTTTTTTCCTGTGACTAATTAAAATCTGGTTGACTAAACCTCTTCTCATCAACATTTAGGTGCAGCCCTAGAATAAAGCAAAAACACAGTTACAGAGGCTGTTCAAATCTAGCTTAATAAGTAATATTTAGCATGTGGCAGCTTACACGCAGACATCAAATGCTTTCACTGAAGCTAATCTTCTGACATAAGAACTAGACTAGTTGAACTAGTACTCCTGAACGCTCCAGACTGCAAACACATGTTGATCTTCTCGTACAATGATGAGAAACGCAGCTGTTCTCTGAAGGTGTTGAGCATCTCTAGTCACACCAATGCAGGACAAAACCAGGGCCGTTTCTCAACACAGGCAACAACACAAGCATTGTCTGCAGGCTCTGTGCCGTCCGGAAATCAGTCTCCAGGTGGTACGACACCCTTCAATGCCGAGCAGAGAAGCTTAACACAAAGTGGAGAGTGATTTGTCTTGCGTATGTCAAACTCAAGGGAACCGGTAATGATGAGCGCCATAACTTCATTGAACAT